>NW_024598551.1:0-23803 GCF_004379255.2 Salvia splendens | reverse complement strand
TAACACACTATAAAATTATTAAAGATGTCTTCCTGAACAAAAAGATTACAGCAGAATTTACATTTAGGTGGTGATAGTGTTAAACGCACTGAGGAAACCACTGATTAATACATTGGTAAAATAATGCCAATATAGACAAACACCAGCAAAGGAAAATACGTAAATAGGTCTACTGTGGCTAGATCTAATGTACAATAAAAGATACTAATAATTTTTTACATGCATCAAAATGAAGAATAAGGAGACTGACAGAGTATATTTTATAAGAGACAACAACAAGAGGACCAAGACGAGTGCAAATAGGACTCAAAACTTGAAGTCTTGAATTACTCAAGAATTAGCACAATTTTGAAGTTTTTTTAAATTCCTTTCTGATAACATTGTATCCAAGTTAATAATATCGTTAGAAACTAAACCTAGCTTGTGCTATGCGTGTCAAATTCACCTTCTTCTAACCACTAAAGTCTACACAAGCTTAGGGTACAATGATCCTATCCATATTGTCAATTAGATTCATGTCTACTTCCTCAAGTAAATCTTTTAAATTTTAATCATTTTCCACCTTTGGAGATCTAAATGGATAGGTTAAAACAAATGTACCAACAAGGTACAAAGCCCTGTCAGAATCTGAATAATGGATCTAAAATTAAGAGATACAAAATTCTGGATACCAATAAATGGTTCTGGGCTTGCTATTACTAGGTATTCCTTCTCAAGTTCACAATTTTGTTCCCATATGCAGAGCTCCTATACTCATTCCTAATTCCAATTGAAGATCATGACCAAAATTTGCCCTGTGTCCCTATTTTCCTAGCATGGATATTGAGTATTAAAATAAATTCCCTGAGAACAGACTTTAGAATAATTTTCCTCTTCTGATGCTTTATGACCCACAAAGTTAACTACCTTATTTCCTTTCAAGTTCAACCAAAATAAAACTGAAGACTCATGTAGATATTAACACTTGAAACATCTCTAATAACGATATACATAAGTGAAATAGATAATAGATAATTATAAATAACAAAGGTAAATATGAACTTATACATATGAATACTGATTACTGTGCATTCATAGACAAAATAAATTTATGATTAATTAGTCATAAATCATAATTACATTAGACAATGTTATATTATGTAATTTACATTTTGCATTTGGTAGCATGCATTCATATATCTGTGCATATCAAATATTAAAACATTCTCTGCGCATCACAAAACAAAATATAAATCCATAAACACTTTACTTTGCACAATAATTCAGTTAAGTACTAGTCTTCTACTGATCAGATTTGAAATCTCATGATCCCATTTTCTTCTTTTCATTCTTCCTTTATTGGAGAATTGGACTATCCTGAAACTTTATATTCTATGATTTATTATTCTCGAAGAGCCGCAAATCAAACATCTTACTATCTCAAATCCAGCACTAATCAATAAAGCGAGATATTATCGGGATTCTGATATTACAATAGATGTCACAGATGATTAGATACAAGGAATCACATCCATTCTATTACTCCACTATACACTTCCACCTTTTCCTTGTGTACTAGACCCCACATGATAACTTTGAGAAAAAGCCTAATGGTACAGATTCAGGAAAGTGAAATATTTGTAGGACTATCTGTGGCTCAAGTTCAACACAAACCTAATGGTACCAAAACATGCCACAGGTCAGGGATTATTATAAGAATGCTTATGAAAGGACTTTAAACTTTTTTCCAAGACCAATAGCAGAGGACTTGAAGAATAATAATATGATGTCACATCAGATAAGAGACTGCATAAGTTCAACAGAAACTAATCATATGCATTTATTTGGGACCACTCATTTCAAGGCTGTATATTTGTTCAGCACAACAACCGACTCCAATGAACCACAGGAATTTAAAAGGACAAGACGTGCTAGATTCACTCCAAGACCACAACCATGTGTGATGACAATAAAACACGTCCCATGCCTAGATTTATTTCTTATTCCCACATTATTAGAGTAAGTAAAAAACATTAAAATTAGTAAAGAGAGATCGCCACATCGGCTATATACATCCACATTGTAAGGATCCAGAGAAATGCATGCTCTCCCAGCGAAACAAGGTGTCATTAAGGGAATTAGGGATTGCACACATGCACTTGTACCCTAGAAACATACACTCTTACACACGGAAACAATTGAAAAGAAAATCAAAACAAATGTTAAAGAGGCCGATCATGAGATCTCTATAGGAAATTATCTTAGCATCCACTTAATGATTGGCTTGTCTAGCTACATATGTTCAGAAAGAGCTTTTGCATTCGGATCATATGTGAGCCTCGGTTCTCGAAAAGGATAATACAGTTCACATCAATTTCAACATCCGACAGTGACAATAATTGATAAGAATTGGCTTTGATCTATTGAATTACAAAGCTAGATATATGCTATTGATATTAGTATTTCACTTGCCACAATAAGTAATGCAGAGTTGACCTGGCTCTAATGATTTCCAAGAGCACAATAGCGACACGATAGCAATTTGCAAAACCAGATCTCCGCAAGCAACAAATTAATAAGCATAGATTACTAACATCCGTGCAACATTCTTCAGCATTAGCCAAATAACGCTTACTAAAGCTGTACAAAATTATACCGATAAATCCAGCTGCAGTTGGATAAATAGCTGAGATCGACACAGAGGCACGGATAAATAGCATCTAGAAAGAGAATGGGAGACCTAACCTGCGACGAAAACAAGAGAGGAGCGCGAGACTGATGGGGATCACGCGGCGGAGAGCTCACCATTAGATCAGAGGAAGCAACTCGGATTGTCGGCGCGTGGTTCGAACCTTCGGAGACTTCGTCGCCGCCGCCATTTTCACAGCCTTCTTCTTTTCCATTCGCATTTCCCATGCGAGTAACGCAAGTGCATGTGGGTGAATGCGTATTCTGCAGGTGTGGAGAGAGAGAGATAGAGAGGGAGAGAGAGAGCACGGCAGGTGGTGAGGTGAGGGTTTTAGAGGGATCAAAAGGGCAGTGTTGGGGCGGAGGAGAGGGAGGCGGAGGGATAAAACTGGAAATATAAGCAATGTCAACTAAGCAGGAAATTGAGAGGATAGATCTGAGTACGTGGATTAATCCTGGTCGTCAACTTTGGATAAGAACTATTGTCGCTGTGAAATCCTCGTCGTTCAATTTCTGATCGACGAGTTCGATTGACTCACTTGCGTGTCAAATCATCAATTTCCTTGTTTAATCATTATCATTATAGTTTACTAAATCGAATGACACCAAAAAATAGAAAAAATACACTCCATTCGTCCCTCTTTAAAAAGACATTTTTAAAATCCAAGATTTTAAGAAAATTGTGTACTCCTACTAAATAAGTTAAGTGGAAAAAGTGAATCAATTAAATATCAATAAAATAAATAGATAAAAATTTAAAAAAATAAGAAAGAATAAAATAAAATAAATGAAGAGTATAAAATAAAGAAATAACTCAACTATGAACACTTACAATGTGAAGGACGAGTATTATATTTGCCACGCGTAAAGCGAAACATTCCTATTTCAACACGTAATTCCATGTAACTGTGAGTTAAATTGAGAAAAAGTTAAATAGAGATGATGTTTTTATTTTAGAAAACATGTCATTTAAATAGAACAATCTATAAAAGAAAAATGTAACTACTTTAAAGAAAAAGTAATAAATTCTACTTCATCCGTCCCAACCTAAGCGAGATGTTTAATTGTCGCATGTATTTCAGAAAAATGATATACTAATAAATAGTTAAATTGAAGCAAAAGTAAAGTAAGAGATAGAATATTGTAGAAGAAAGTTTCGTTTACATTATTATCTTTTTACTTTACTTTCTCTTCACTTTAACTATTCATTACTATTATTTTTCCAAAATATGTGAGAAAATGAAACGTCTCGCTTAGACGGGGACTAAAGGAATACTATTAAAAAATTAATTTGATTAATTTTGTGAACGTATTAAATAACAGAACTTGGACGAAGGAAATATATACGTTTTGGATATTTAAATTCATTTTAAAATGGATAAGGTTACATGCATATTAGCTTTTATTTTATTTGATACTCTCTATAACTAATTTCTTTTTAATTAAAATTTTAAAATTATGGACTTTTTTTTGTGAAAATAATTTTTAAAAAGGGACTCATTCTCAACTAATAATATTTTAATTATTTTTTTAAATTTATTCTTATTTTATTCCTTTAAAAGTTTATATCTTTAAGTGGTGAAATAGAAGATAGTTACCCACATGCTCATATGACATATCATATCCAAATTAACAAATACTCCCTTTTATAAGAGCATCAATGTAGTCATTTTACTTCAACTATTTACTCTTAATATTTTATTAAAATAATCTCTTTTACAAGGAAGTATATCAATGATGTTTTTGCAATGATTGGGATAATAAAAGTGTTGTTTCTAATATTGAAAAGTACGGACTCTACCTCCCTTTATAGGAGTTTTCACGATTTATACTAAATTCAAACTCATTTTAATGTAAATGTCATATCATATAGTATTGATTTTACTTTAACTATTTATACCATTCTAAAATTAAAAAGTTCATACTTTTTCACGGACAGACTAATAAAGAAATACGTTTCTATACTTTTCAGAGATGGAGGGTGTATTATTTGTGCAGCCCAGCGGGTCAACCCCAAGCCCTCCGGGTTTACCTGCTTAACCCGTCAGCCCGAACGGATTAGCCATATTTCTAATCGAGTTGTAATTTTTCAGTCATAACCCTCTTATTTAAGTGAGTTAATCAGGCCAAGCTCATCATGTTCGGATTGAACTGACATCCCTACATATATGTACAATAACTAATCGTTAAAAGTTACACCATACTAAGAACAATGAATGCTCCGAATATTTCATTTGTGTTGCAATCGTGCAAAGTCTTAACCGATGTTGTTAAGATATCAATGTTTTATAGTTCCACACCATCACCAAACCGCTAAAATACTTAACCGTCAAAATCTAACCCCCTCGCCTTCGTTCGATTTGGAAGTGTTTACGTCTATTTATTTGATTAAATGGTAAATTGATGTTAAGTGTACATATTAAGACAAATTGTAGCTAATATATATGAGGCATTCCATCCATCCGACTAACAAAGTTGGATTAACTAATCTCGTTATTATATTGGGATTCAAGTTTTGAGATAGTCATTAAATAGTAATTTGCGGCTACAAATTACTTAATCGTCCCAATTAAGTTTATGTAATGATTATATATATCTTCTCTTATATATTCGATTTTGAAATATGTTGAACTTAGTTATGTACCTAGACATATGCAAACTAGAGTGAACTCAAGGATACCAAAAATTTTACTCGTTGAAAGTTAAGTAAAGGTGCACATCCACAAATATAATGGGGAGTAAAGGCGCCTACATTTACCCTGGATTAGATTATATAATGATGGTATTATATGTTTTTTTTCTTTTAATTTTGATTTAATGTTCAACTACAAAAGGTGAATATGTATGGTGAAAATCTAATTATTCAAAATAGATAATGATGACAGACCAAGGAAGTGTATGGGATTATACCAAATCTCACCTTTTAAAATCACATTTGTCCATTCGGAAAAGGAGAAAGAAATGTTGACCTTTATTCTTTTATGTTTATCAATACACTTCAAAAGAACTAAAAGAGGACCGACCTATCTTTAAAGGGGATGGAAGACCATCAATTAATTTGTAGATAAAATACAAGCAATTAATGAGTAACAATATGAGATGTACAGTAATTAGGAGTATAAGAGAATGCTTTGTATCTTCGCATCTCACTAGGAATTAAGTTAGATGGATTTTGACGCAATATACTCCCGTCACGTTTAGAGCATCTTCAACTATTACACTAAACTCGAGAAATGATATACTACATACCTAAGTGAGCTCTTTATGTAAACATCATTCCCGTTTAATGTATATTTAGCGTTGTTCATTTCGATTTATATATTTAGTTTGAGTCTATTACGTTAAATGTCACACTAAATATTGATTTTATTATAACCATTTTTTGAAATTTTAATTTCACAAAATTTATAAAAATCAAAGCTCGATTTGCTCGTTTTCTCTATAATTTCAAATAAATTAATAAAATAACAAATCAAACTTTATTTTTTATGAATTTTGTGAAATTAAAAATTTCAATAAAAAATTTTAATTTATTAGAATCAAACTAAATATATAAATCAAAACGAACAACGCTAAACGTGTGTCAAACGAGAGTGGTGCTCACATAAGATATGTAGCATATCATTCCTCCACTAAACTCAAACCCATTTAGTGTAAATGTCACACTAAATATTGATTTTATTCTAACCATTTACACTGAATTCAAACTCAAAAGAATATTCTCCCCTCACTTACTATTCATACTTTTCAAATCATACCTATATATTTTAACTAAAATACACACTAATTTCATGACCCTTTATCAATAACTTAAATTAAATTAAATAATATATTAAAAATTAATGATTCTGCAAATTTTTAAACTAATAAACAATTATTAATATTGAAAATTATGCATGTCTAGTATTAAGAATAATAGTGTACATTTCTCAAAAAAGAATAATAGTGTACGTGTAGCAGACTAGTAGTAGATTACTATTAATTTGACTTTTTCTCAACTATGTACGTGTAGTGTTATTAATAATATTAATTTAACTAATCATTTTTAATATTATACTAATAAGGGCCAGGCCAGCCTACTAATTAATAACTAATCAAATGCTAACAGAATTAAATTAGGTTATTATTTCATACTCTTCTTCTTCTGCTTCACAACGCTGCTTCTTCCTTTTAAGTTTTTCTGTCTCCGTATTTTAATTTCTTTTCCTTCCATTTTTCTATTGTGATAATATAAATTGATTTGGACTTGAATGCAATAAACCAAAATCTGAAAAGTATTTTTGGTATACTTTTAGTGTAAACCTAAAGATAAGTATTTTTTCTTCAAAAACCTAAAATAAGATTGGTTTTGCATATTTTTCTACTGCATTTTAAATTTTACAGTACTATTGAAGATAGTCTCACAAATTCTCACTACTACATTTAAAATAGGGAAAAACACAAATATGGTCCCATAATTTTTGGGCTTGTAACGCTATATTGGTAAAAAATTCCAACTTGTTAATTACTATGATCCTATCACTACAAAAGGTCAAAAATCCAACCTGTTAATTACTAGTATGATACTATCACTACAAAAACTTACTCCATATCTTTTAAGAACACAAATATTAAGATGCAATTACTAATATTAAAAAATATTTAAAAATAACTATAATTTAGGATGCTTTTGTTTAAAAATAACTATAATTTAGGACGCAAAAAAAAGTCCTAAGTTGAGGGTATATTATCTTAATTTTTTGCTTTTTAGGGCGATTGTATTTATATTCCCTAATTTTGGTTGGAACATCAACAATAAGGACACTTTATGAAGTATCGGCGTTATAATTAAATGCACAAATTAGCATCCTTAGTATCTTTAGCCTTTCCATTTGGTTGTATACTATGTTTCATTTAATATGACAATCGTATACAAGTATACAATATATATCTATCACACTCTAATATCTTTTTAGTTTCTTTAAAAAACAATATTCCATTTTTAAGACTTATATGTGGCATATATAAATGATATGTTATAAACCTTACGTGTGAGCATTATGTGTAGCATCTTTCTGGTTTACACCTAATTACTAACTAGCATTATTTGTTTTCTTTTTATATACTACTCCACATTTTTATTTTAATATATCAAAAGTTATTGCTAATGTAATTATTTTTATATATTGCATAAAAACAAAAGCTCAATTTGTATGTTTCTCTATACTTTCAAATAAATCAGTAAAGGAATACATTAAAATTTGGTTTTATGCAATTTTTTAAATTAATGATGTTAATAACTATTTTTAAATTTGGTTTGCCTCCAGAATTGAGATATTTTTTTTCTTTGGTGCTCCTTTTTGGTCAGATTTCGACCTTCAGCCTTATATTATTTTTTGTTTTTGATTTTCTGGGTCAGGTTACAACTATTTCCTGCCCTTTTCTTTCTTTTTTTTAAACCTTTTCATCATTTCCTTTTTATATGATCAATGATTAACCCGATTGTCTAACCTGATCAACCTGGCTGCCCCTCCTTTTTCTTGCTATCCCCCTTCGTTACCCTTGACAAACTCCATCTCTTTGACCCTCTTTCCTCATGTGATATGAAACTTTGAATTTGGTTTTAAGGCTTCAAAGAAAGGGAAAGAGTGTATAAGCTCGAATTGGCTAACTAGGGGGTGCCTTGACTAATGAGGCGGGTTTGTGGAACGAAGGAAGAACACGGCTCAAATGGTTAAGTCCTAATGCCTTTAGTCATTACTACTTGTGCAATTTTCATCTCAATATTAAAAATCAGCCTCTCATAATTTTTCTTTTGTAAAAATAGTAGAAAGTGTTCTACTTTTAGCTTATAACTCACATATAGAGAGGCTTCACAGTTGGTTTAGAAATTGAGCATTTCTATCATACTTGCGTCATTCAAATTGATCAAGCTTTTGCAATCAAGTTTTACATGTGAGATACTGAATCCTTTTTCTAACTCTCCCAAGAAGTAATCAAGTCTTCCATTTATCCAATTTCATGCATATTGCCTATTTTATTACTATCTGGAATTTGTTATTTTTCGAAAAAAAAAATTTAGCATGTATGATTCTACTGTAACTAACCCGTCCCCCTCCCCACTGCATATGAACTCGTCCTCGAGGGGCTTGATGCAGTGGAAATAAGGGTTAGGCACATGCAACGGCATAACAACAATCAAGGAAAACTTCTCACACTTAGACCGAACACTGGGCTAAGTGTGAGATAGTGCCAGCAATCAAAACATGCTAATAACCACATAGAAATAAAACAGATATAGGCAAAACAGAAAACAACTTCCATAAACTTCTCACACTTAGTCCAGACACAGGACTAAGTGTGAGATTGGAGTACACAATTTACACAAAGAAACAAGGTTAAGGGTGATAGTACTGCCTTCTAGATAGCTGAATCAGGGGAATGTTGCGCTCCTTCCTTATTTCCTCCATTACACATGCCTTCCTTATTGCCTCTACGACTTCGTGCTTATCGGAGCTCCTCCTCCTTGGTGTTTTTATTATTTTCTCCTTCGGGGGAGGGGAAGCAAAAGACCTGCCGGCAGCTTTAGTAAGCCCCATACCTTAATTGGTATGGTGGCCCATATTAGGGGGAGGAAAGATACTTTCTTCCCCCTTCCTCTTGCTCCCTTTCTCTGCTCTCACCTGGTTGCTCTCCACAGTCTTGCTTGCTTCAATGACTGCTCCAGTCTCTTGATTTTCTCCTCATCCACTTGCTGTCTTGAACCCTCAGCTTCAAGAAGCAGCTGGTTCATTGTCTGGTGACGCGTTCTTCTTGGGATGGAGTCTTCTTCTGTGGTGATGAAAGGTTAAATTCTGCCTCCTTTCGTCGTAAAGGGAGATCACTGGGACGAGGCAGCCCCTCTGTTGGTGGTGGCGGAACAGGGTCCTTAGACCGAGAAATCCTTGGGCGAGCCTTTAGGGCGGTGTGAATCTCCACGGGAAACTTCTGAGTACGGAGTCCACACGCCTTATGTCAGCCGGGTCCACATATTGGAGTGGGCCGATGAATCTAGGAGGCGATAATGGGGTTCTGGTGGTTGGTGGACTCGGTGGTGAAAAGGATCTCTGATTATTACTGTCGAGACCGGCTCCTGAAGAAAACGAGGAAGTATTGGAGGTCTCGAGTTGATTGCCTTGCATTTCTTTCTGAATGAAGATAGCACAAAGGTTCTGAAGATATTTGATGGAAAGTGAGATCCGGAAAACCCTCTTTTATACTCAAATTCCGACTGTTGAGATCCCCGCTTATTGATATCTCTGCGGCCTTTCGTGTACCGGCACTCCTTTTTAGAATGCCAGATGGCAAAGCTTCCCCGATACGCTTCCTTCCTCTTTCCAGAACGTCCTTTCATTTCAACAGTCGGCGCCGCCTGACACCTCTCTACTTACTGCACATGTCTCGTCATCACCTGCTCTTATCAACTCAATCACTGTTCCACTAATTAAATTCAAATTGCACTGATCACGTGAATCATTAAATCTCGATGACATCTCACATTATTCCACTTGATCAATTCCTTTCCTCCACTTCCGACTTTTGATTAACGAAAATAAAACTAAACACACTTAATAAAAAAACTATTTACAAGGATTTGACCGGGTTTCCTTGGAATGTTACTTGATCAGATTTAGAGAATTAGAAATTATTGCTTGATCAAGCAGACCATCCATGAATACCCGATCACTCCTTATACCTGTTTACTAGTACAAGCTAGGCATTGGTAGTGAAATGTCGTCCACTACAAACGCCTTCCTTTCGTTCCTTCCGGGTAGCTCGCTTTGCTCCAAACCGTTGGTCCTTCCTGCGAACTTTGCCCTTTTAGGTTTACGTTGCTCCCAGTTTCTCTGTTTACCTTGATCAATCCTCCTTTCCTGATGGATCTTTATGTTTTCACATTTTTTTCTGTCAACTGCTTCCCATTCAACTGTAGAAGGAGTAACCATCTGATCAAATGCGGGTTTGATCCCTTCTTCGACGATAGGTATTTGATGGCCGCCTTGTTTGTATACACCGTCACCTTGGAACCGAGTAGGTGCTGCCTGAACGACACAAATGCAAAGACTATCGATAACATTTCTTTTTCTGTTCCATCATAGTTCCTTTGCGCCTGACCCAATGCTTTTGATGCGTAGAGGAAAACATAACTTTTCCCTTGGATTTTCCGACTTAGTGTTGCTCCCACAGCACAGTTACTAGTCTCACACATCACCTCAAGGGAGTGATTCCAGTCAGGACCACGAATTATAGAATAACTCATCAATTGTTCCTTCAGGAATGGGAACGTGGCTTTGCAGTCATCAGAAAGTTTAAACTCCATGTCGTCCTGGGGAAGCTTTGTCAGGATCTGCGTTCCCCCGGCGTAATCCTTGATACGTCCTCCACGGCCCTTAGCGTGCCTTAACAAGATTCTGATATTCCCCTGGTTAATAAGGTACGGAAATTTTTCCACATGTGTGTGCCTTGCCATGACTGTCCCATGTTCCGGCCAGTTTGAATTTTGCTTCTTGGGCATCAGCCGGGGTTGATGTTGGAAGAGTAATTCTTCCTTTCTCTGCAATCGTGGTTTGACTGTCTTGTGATCTGTCTGATTGGACAGGTCCTTGATTGCCATCGATGATGCTGGTACGAAAAATAGTTGCCTTGTAAACGAGGGATCCTTCTTCAGCATTTCTTTTAATGGAGCGGCTTGGTCAAGTGGTTTCTCAACCCTTCTTGGCTGAGTAATCTCTCTTGCCTCAGCTGGTTGTGACGGCTGGCAAAACTCCATAATTGCCCTTCCAATGGCTTGGCCATCCATTGCTTCAGCCATTGTCGTATCATACCATTCTGCTGCCTCTCTCTTCAGCTGTTCGCCTTCAGCGGAACCAGACGGTGGCTCTTTGAGGGATTTCCTTTTTGGATACTCCTTTTTTCGAAGGCTGATAGCGTTTACTGTTTGTATGCTCTCTCTGTCCTTCTTGGCTGAGTAATCTCAACCCTTCTTGGCTGAGTAATCTCTCTTGCCTCAGCTGGTTGTGATGGCTGGCAAAACTCCATAATTGCCCTTCCAATGGCTTGGCCATCCATTGCTTCAGCCATTGTCGTATCATACCATTCTGCTGTCTCTCTCTTCAACTGTTAGCCTTCAGCGGAACCAGACGGTGGCTCTTTGAGGGATTCCCTTTTTGGATACTCCTTTTTTCGAGGGCTGATAGCGTTTACTATTTGTATGCTCTCTCTGTCCTGTGGCTCTCTTGCAGCTGCATTAATGCCGACTGTAAGTCGCTCTCCTTTAAACTCCAGATTAATTATCCCATGGCGGACGTCAATGACTGTGTTAGCGGTGGATAGGAAAGGTCTCCCCAAAAGGATTCCAATAGACTCCTCCGCTCCTGGTTCCGTCATTTTTATAATAAAGAAGTCAGCGGGATACATGAATCTGTTCACCTTGACGATTTCATCTTCCAAAACTCCCTCGGGGTAGATGCAGCATCCTTCTGCTAGTTGTATTTCCATATTGGTTTGGACGAGCTTAGCGTTCTCCAGCTTCTTGTATATAGAATACGGCATAATATTGATGGAAGCCCCTAGGTCGCACATTGCGTGCTTCATTTGAACGTTTCTGATAGAAATTGGGAGCGTAAATACTCCTGGGTCAGTTATCTTTGAGGGAAGATCATCAGGTTGGATCTCACCGGTTACTTCCTCTGCTTCGACCCTCCTTATCTTTTCAGCACCATGTTCACATATGTTAGACTCTTCTTTCTTTGTGACTTGATCAGGGGCGCTGGATTCAAGGTTTTTTACTAAGACTTGCCCTGGATGCTGGAAAACTTGCAGTTGAGCTCTGATAAACTCCTTCTGATTTCAGAGAGACTGTGTTAACATTCTCTCTCCCTGCTGGAGGTTGCACTGTAGCCGGAATCTTTCCATCATTACCTCTCAGCTCGCCTAGTGACATAGCGACCTGAGATAACTGCTTTGTAAGCATTTCTAATGCGGCTCTCTGTTCCTTCTGGGCTTCCTGTATTTCCCGCACAGCATCATGAGGCTGATGTGGAACCATCATATCTCCTGGAACTTCATTTTGCTGCATGTTATTTCTCTGATTAAATCGGCCTCCTCCATGGCCTTGCTGGTAGAAACCGGAAGATCCATAATGCTCTGGTTGGTTCTGGGACATATGGTTTTGTTGATTTCCTTGGTAGTGCTGTAGGTTCCCTTGGGATTGCTGGGTTCCTCTGTGGTACTGCGGGACATAACTCACCATTTGATTACGTGGTTGCCTACCCTGGTTGCCATACTGAGGAGCTTGGTGTTGGTACCCCCATTCTCCTTCTTGTTGTCGGTTTGACCAGTTAGGTTGTCCTCAACTTGACCAGTTCCCTTGAGGTCCACTTGACCATCCTGCCTGACCTCCTGCATTCTATTTCCTCCTGTGTTTGGTCTATCCAAGATTCGGGCTGGCCAGTTGGACTGCCCGTCGAAGGGTTGTACTTGTTGAGGTGCGGTTAGTTGTGGCTGGTTTGATTCTGATCAGTCCATCTGAAGTTGGGGTGGTCCCTCCACGGAGCATCTCTCTGCTTCCCCTGGATCCAGTTGCCATTTGTGTTCCAGTGGCCTACTGCGTTCACTTGCTCTACCTCAGGGGGAAATTCACAGTAATAGTAATGATGTTCTTCTGGAGGTGGCGGCTGCGGTACGTACTGTGTCTCCTTTGGTGCAGGTGGTGGCGGTGGTCTCGTTTTTTCTACTGCTTCCAGCAGTTTCTTCTCCATCTGCTCGAATCGAGCCTCCAGCTTTTCATCGTTGCGCGCCTCTGCTGCGTGCACTGCTCCTCTCCTGTACTTCCGTCGAGAGGTTTCATACGACCGCTTAGCCTCAATCAGCCTCTCCAAAATATTCTTTGCCTGGCTAAAAAGGGTTTTTGAGAAATCCCCTTGTGTTGCGAGGTTGAGGTCGTTTTTGCTATCCACCGTGAGTCCGCCATAGAAAATCGAGTAGATTTCCTTCTCTCCCAATTTGTGGTTAGGGCATGCTTGAAGCAGCCCTTGGAACCTATCCCAGTACTGGACGAGGGGCTCGTCGTATTCCTGTCTGGCTTCTGTAATTTCCCTTTTTAGGCACTTGTTTTTTGATGTTGGAAAGAAACGATCGAGGAATATCATGCGAAACTCAGCCCACGTTCTGATGGATCCTTCCGGCAGCCTTGACAGCCAGACACCCGCGTCCCCTTCAAGACAAAAGGAATAGCTTTGAGTCTGTAATCTTCGGATGTGGACCCAGCTGGCACGGGCTGAATATCACAGTACCGGCAGAATTCGTCCAGAAAAGCATACGGACATTCCTTCGAAAGGCCATAGAAGTGGGACAAGACGGCCAGTACTCCTGATTTGATGGCAATGGTCCGCATCCCAGGAGTAGCGGTGATGGCATGCATGGGCTCTCTCTCATCATGAGCATGTAGAGAACCGATCCCCGAGTCGTCGATGACAACGGCCATCTCTGCTTCCGTTCGTTCTGGTGGTGGTGGTTGTGTTTTCTGCTCGGTGGTTGCTGCTGCTTCTAATGCGGCTCTGCGACGAGTGATGACAACGTCGGCTTCCTGGACTCTCCACTGAGTGTTAGTTCTTCTGTATATCAAGGGATGATTCCAGTAATCGCCTTGGTGGTACCTTCTCATCAACAGCAAAAACAAAAAATGAGAAACAAAATTATATACACCTACGCACTACGCACAAACATAAAGTAACACCATGCTTCCCCGGCAACGGCGCCATTTTGGAGGGACTAGGAAAGAGATCGAAAACACGAATAGAATGCGGATCAAGTTATATGGAGTGATAACCGAACCGATTGGATCAGTTAGCAAATGTCGTTGCCACTTAATCAATGCACTCTAGCTCTCGCCCTTTCCGCCTTGCCAAAGTAATTTATAACTCCCAATTTTGCACAACTTTAACAGTAAAACGGCAAGTTCGGGGTCGATCCCACAGGGAAGTTGGTGCGTCGAGTGTGTGAGTAGTGAACCGGGGGGGGGGGGTTGGCTGCTGCCACGCTTTAAAGTGATTTGCAGGAAACAACAGAAAAGTAAATGCGCGGATTTAAAGCGAAAATAACTTGATTAAACTAAAAACTGATTACAGCGTGAAATTAAACTAAGCTAACACTTGGAATCTAAGAAAGCGGTAAACTGAGAAGAATCTCAGCGGGAAACTTAAGTCACGCTAACAGAAATGAGTATTCTGCAGCGCTCCCTTTGGTCGCCCTTCTAACTAAGCTAGATAATTGAACTAAACTAAGCTAGAGAGCTGGACTACGCTAGATAACTATGCTAAACTAAACTAGGCGGAAAGTAAAGTGTCTCTTCCTTTTCTTGTGGTGGCACACCCTCTATGTATAAGCTCGATTCGGCCTCCAGCTGGATAACGATCTTGTCAGGGAATATTCACTCATTCTGAGAATGAGCGACTCATTGATTGCTACGTGCTGTTCTTCTAGAATGTCGACGCTTTTTGGTAACAAATTCGTGACTCAGCTTCGTCCTTGCGTCTCATATTCCAGCACGTGTCCCCTTCTAGAACGTCTTCCTTGATAACAGAATGGTGCGCTGTATCCAGCTCATTTCCTCACGTGCTCTTCTTCCAGAAGCCCGTGGTCCCCTCCTAACTGCTTGATCGCTCCCCTTGATCAACTCCCCCGATTCTGAGCCTTTTATCGCCTTTGTACTTGCTTGATCAGGTCGGCCTTGAAGCCTTGGTCAAGTGGTAATTCTGCACATTTAACACTTGTTTTGCGCGATAAACCGATCAAGTAGCATGTATTTCACCCATAAACCGATGCATGAAATAGGCCCTCTCAATGCCGTGTTGAAATTGTGTTGACATCAAAATCTTGAAATTTTACACTGTGTTGACATTGTGTTGATACTATATTAAAATGTTGGAATTTGTACAATATATGAGTTTGCATTTTATCACTGCCCTTAACATATATACCATATTTTAACTATATTAAAGTACTAAACTGTAGGGGCTATAATCCACTGACTGAATTGCCTTAGAATGTTCAAGATAACATATATACATATTGTGTTTGGAATTTTTTATACTTTCTCCGTCCTCGAAAAGTATGAACTATTTTATTATTAGTTTGTTCTTAAAAAGTATGAACTTTTAAATTTTGAAATAGTTAAACAATACAATATCCTTACACATCATTTTATTTACAACTTATACTATTACACAATACTAGTAATGATGTGGAACATACTCTCCAATAACACTATTTATAACACTATGTATCTCTCCCTCTTACTTTAACAATTATACTGTATATATTAAAATTTGTGTGGAACTAAATGTTCATACTTTCCATGGACGAAGATAGTAATATAGTTTTGTCAATACCTTACGTATAAACTAGGATTTCAAAAAAAGTATCTTACTTACTTAAATGATTGGGTGTCCAACATATTTCTACTTATCTCAAGTTAGGCAGCGTATTAGTTTTATCGAGGGTAGGACATTTATTTTAAAAAAAATGTCAAACTGTGAAAATATATCTTATGCATGATCTGTTAAATTATTTCAGAAAGCTGGTTATTATAGGCATGAAGTTGTTTGCTATATAAATATATCTAAATTAAAATTTGCTATATAAATATATCTAAATTAAAAATGGCATATATATTTGTTAATATAATCATCGCCTCCAATCAAATTCAGCCAAATCAGGCGTCGGCACATGCGAGACCAATGTATTAGCAGGTGGGGCATATTCCCCTAAATTTCCCCACATACATATAATAACTATATTTCACTACTATAATAGTACTATATATTTGTAAAATGCTAACAAATGCTAATGTACCCCCAAGCTCATGCTGTCACGTGGAATGAAACATGCAATATTGTAAACACTAAAATGCAAAAATTTCCCCACATACATATAAATAGCTATATTTTCACTACTATAATAGTACTATATATTTATAAAAATGCTAACACAGTGCTAACATACACCCAAGCTCGTGCTGTCACGTGGCACGAAACATGCAATATTGTAAACTAAAATGCAAAAATTTCCCACATACATATAAATAGCTATATTTTCACTACTATAATAGTACTATATATTTATAAAATGCTAACAAGTGCTAACGTACACCCATGCTCGTGTTGTCACGTGACACGAAACATGCAATATTGTAAA
Source organism: Salvia splendens (assembly GCF_004379255.2). Lineage (NCBI taxonomy): Eukaryota > Viridiplantae > Streptophyta > Magnoliopsida > Lamiales > Lamiaceae > Salvia > Salvia splendens. Next base: position 6,922 of record NW_024598551.1, on the reverse strand, counting down.
CACTAAAATGCAACATACATTTGTAAAAGTGATAGATAGATTCCAGCAGATTGCAGATTGCATTTTTTATTGTTGAGTTTTACATTTTAGATATTGACTGTTTAATTTGCATTTTATATATAGACGAATTGCGTTTATATTTAGTTTATTTTGTATTGTAGATAATATTAAAATGCAAAACTCAATGATATAAATGCAATTTACCTATAACTAAAATGCAATCTGCAGAAATGCATATATAGCTTCACAAATGTATATTGCATTTTAATATTTACAATATTGCATTTTTCGTGTCACGTGACAACACGGGATTGGATGTACGTTAGCACTTTAATTAAGGATGTTTTGCCCCTTGAGGCTATTTCCTAGCTCCGCCCCGGTCGGAACAACTACAACCTTCATCATCGCTATTCTATAAACTCATCAAATTCAAGTCATATTAAACAAATTAACCTTACATCAAATCCTCACATTCAGTCAAATAAAATAATAGAGAAATAATCACACCGACAGTTGAAACAATCCAACACAGCAACATAAGCAAAAAATATTGAAACTGAAAGGAGAATTCTGGAGCAATACTTTTTAGATACTACATGATCCATTCCTTAAGCATGTTTGTGTACATATTTTGTTTAATAATTGTGTGCTTTATGTTCAACTGTATTTTCCGTTTAACAATATGATTGTTTTTAAATCTTATGGCAAATTTAGTGATGAATATATCCTTATTGCAGTAAAAGTAGCATCCATCAACTTAAAACTACAAAAGAATTTAGACCCTAAGATCTATTGGATTGGATGATTTTTATAATAAATAATTAGTGTCAAGTGCATCTGTTCAGTGTGGTTGAATGCTTGACTAATAGGAGTGCAGTTATTTTTTGCTATATCTTTCCAAGTAAAATGGTTTCTTGGAATATTTAAGAAGATTATTAAAAATGATAAAAGATATCAAAAGAAATCCTCGAATGCTAGAATAGCAAGAAACATGTACCGAGCAACAAGTCATTCGGCACCGTGATTGGGTTTGCAGCAGAAGATTTAGCAAAAATAACAAATTCGCATGATTGAATCTATTAACGTCGTTATTGGATTAACATAATTCGCGTTTTTTGAAATCACAAGTTGCATGCAATGCATTGAACGCAAATAACTCATGTAAAGGAAATTTTAAACCTTATATCATGAATTATACGGTTTAGAATTAATTATCGTTAATTAACTCTCCAAAGAATAGAAGGTGACTCGTGACTTCTCCACATGATGATTATGCATGCTCAACTGTAGTTTCTAATAGTAAAGGCAAAGGCCATTTTGGCCCTAAACATATGACCAAAATACGAATTTGGTCCAAAACATTCACTTTTTAAAAAATAGGTCCATAACAAATGAAAATGTCGCCGAAGTAGTCCTTTTTTTATGGTTCAGTAAAAAACTAACAGTCAATGTTAATTGCACAGTGGCCATGACCGTTGTGTTTTTGACGGAACCGTAAAAAAAAGACCACTCCGACAAGAATTTCATTTGTTATGGACCTGTTTTTCAAAAAGTGAATGTTTTGGACCAAATTCGTATTTTGGTTATATGTTTAGGACTAAAAATTGACCTTTATTCTTCTTCTAATTAGTTCCAGATATCAAAGTTTAATTATCGTGTGAATAAAACTTATAAAACTAGAAAATGACTTGATCTAGAAAAGAGACATAATTCTCTTTTGAATAGAGATGAAAATTTCAAATTCCCCATAGTATGGAATCCGAAAATTGCATCTTGGAGGCTAAGGTTTCTTAAATCTTTTGTCTCAGGTCAAATCTCCTTAATTTATATAGAATAGTGATGGATTTTCATAGGAATACATAGAGGTTGGACGGGGTCTTACCTATGTTGAACTCTTAACTTATTAAATTGAGATCACATTTAATCCAACTTCACAAAATATTATTTTGGATTACTATTAAAAATAATATTAGAAGTCCGTCCAATTCCATATTAGGAGTAATTTGGGCATCCTCTTTCAGTTAAATTATTTCTCATGTTTGAAGTCTGTTACTCTGACTACGATTATATAAGATCTTATAGCAAGAGTGGTTTAGTTCAAAACATCATATATAATTAATGAAATAAATTCCAACATGCATAAAATATTGTGTGAACACCTTTTGTGCATATTATCAACCCAAACTTGTCTAGGGCTCAATTTAGTACTCCCTCCATTTGTGAATATTGTCTACTTTTGCCATTTCAATCCGTCCGCAAAATATTGTCCTTTTTACTTGTTTTCTATTTTTGATAATTGGAGCTCACTTTCCACTAACTCATTACACTCACATTCTATTAAAAAACTAATGTATAAATGTGGAACTCACATTCCACTAACTTTTTTCACTCACTTTTCTTCATATTTCTAAAAATCCATGCTGACAAAAATGTGGACAACATTTGGCGGACGGGGGGAGTACAAGACATTAACTAGTGGCACCCATGATATTAAGTTTACCGGATTGCAAAAAAATCGCACCTATTGATAAGTCAAAACAATGCTTAATTAATATTTTAAGCTCAATATTAAATAACAATCATCGAGATCTTTTCTTTCAGTAAATAACAATAACGAATTGTTGCACTATTAGATCCGTCAAGTGTTATACTGCACCAGTGTTGTTAGTCTCCCAAGGCAAAGAAATTTTTGGACTAACAAATGGAACCTTTCACAATTGACAATTAAAGTTTATCTAGATTGTGAAATACCGTTTTACTTCTGCAAGTAGAGACGGAGCCAGTAAATCATATTTCAGGGGCAAAAATATACATAGGCAATTTTTAAGTAATTAATGAGTAAATTTAATAATTTTGCTGTATAACAAATTTTATGTATTTATATGAGAAATTTGATTGAGGGCATTTGCCCCTTCGGCCAATAGGCTAGCTCCTTCCGTATCTGCAAGGAATCGGCTGAGTCACTTATTATGATAACTTGTTCCATTGCACAGTCTATGATGTAGAAGATTCACACTTATTTGTTTTTGGCAAAACACATCCTTAAGTCCTTGTACTTTGATTGTTTATTTCACTATGTCCTTATACAAAATTTTCGTTTTAGTAAGTCCTTGTACTTTTACATTCGATTATATTCTAATCCTTATTTAACAAAACCGTTAAACTTTTTCGTTATAAAAATAACACATTATATGTTAATTATTTAAATATGTTTCACCTAAATATCCTAGTGAAAAATACGAACATAATATAAATATAAAAAAATAAAAAAAATAAAAACAAAAAATTAAAGAATTCCAAATCGTTAAAAAAAATGTTGTTTGATTATTTGAAGTTCGAATATTAATATTATATTTGGTTCCAATGATATATTTGGGAGCTGATGAAGCCGGCGGCGCCGGTGACGAGGACGGAGAAGCCGTGGGGGTGGCTGATCTAGGCGGAGGAGCGGACGACGAATCTTTTTTTTTAATGTTATGTTCATATTTTTCCAACTAGGATATTAGGTGGAATATATTTAAATAACTAACATATAATGTATTATTTTATAACGAAAAAGTTAACGGTTCCATTAAATAAGGATTGAAATATATCGAATATAAAAGTACAAGGACTTACAAAAACGAAAAAATTGTATAAGGACCTAGTGAAATAAACAATCAAAGTACAAGGACTTAAGAATGTGTTTTGCCTTTGTTTTTTGACATAAATAATTATAAAACACAACATAAATTAGAAACAAAGCACAATATGACAAAAAGAAAATTATTCTCATACATGGATAAAAATGCGTATAGAGTTATACATATACAGATAACTTAAAACATACTTAAAGCATTATATTGCTAATTTTTTAAGTTGCTAACTCTGTTAACTCATCAACGCAATGTATTAAAAGTGTCAACACGATGACATTAAAATATCAACACAATATATTAAAATGTCAATAAAATTATATATTAACATATTAATGTTGTTGTGTTGACATTTTTAATACACACATTGATGAGTTAACAGAGTTAGCAACTTAAGAAGTTTTGCAATTGAATCACATCCCTTTTTATGGTAATACTATACCGGTAGTGATAAAATGCAAACTCATATTTGTGACAAACTCCCAAACTATGATCTGGACGTTAAAAAATATCAATAGATGACAAAATAGTAGCAACAGAAAATGTCAACACAATATCAACACACATCAACCGTTGACACACTGTTTGACATTTTCTATGCTACTATTTTATCATATATTGATATTTTCTTGACGGTCTAGATCATAGTTTGTGGAGTTTATACAGTATTTAGAGTTTGCATTTGATCACATTTTTACTATACACACCTCTCACTTATTCTAAAAAATATGCTTTCATGTACACTTTACTGTAAAGATTCTCCTACTGTACTCCTATTACAATTCCATTACATTTGTTCTCCTAATTGAAAACAAGTTTGTGATACCTTTTCCTATAATTATACAGAGTCATTTTCTTGCCGGAGATTGTGACCTCGACCCGAAAGAAAAAATTCCAATTTCACAGGAAATATACAGATGTAAAACACACAAACTCAAATATATCTCTTAGTTCTATTCTATACATTAAAATACTGTTCCTGAGACTTAGATCAAAGGTTACAATTTCATCTATCTAAATCTAACCATAATTTTATTTTGTTTTATAATTTTAAATATCAAGATGCACTTAAATAATACTCTCACATATTTAAAATATTTAATATTTGATTATTTACAAGATGAACAATATATGTATATATCTCAGCTTCAAGTCACAAAATAATGCAATAAATAATCTTTGGTGGATTAAATAAAACTTGAATTCTGAGACCTTTGCTCAGAAGTTATTCTGGTTGGCCCTAAAGAAGTTAGGATGACCCAATAAATACATGGTTTAGAATATTACCTTGAAGAAGCCCAAGTTATATAAAATCCAACTAAATAAGTTTAAAGATAAAATCAAGATATTTAGTATACAACAGGTTGACCAGAACTGAAATCAGACTAAAAAGAGTTTACATATTTTAGATGGGATGGGTGAGACAAATCGATTGTTATTACACAGGAATGCAATGCAACATGCATGCAGCCTAATTGAACTATCTAATTCATGTACAAATACAATTGTAATTACAGTTTGCTAACTTGTGCTAAACCTTCTATGTATATATATATATACCTAATCATGGAGTAGAGTATTAAAAAGTAGACACACAGAAAACCAACAAGTACTTGACTTAATGAATATAGACATGTACATCACCAGATCACAGTTCCATGGACATCAGTATCTTATCATTGTCCGAAGTTGAAGAAGAAGCCTCCTCAACCACCTGCAGGGCAGAGAGATTCAAAACTAAGGTGCAAATAATAATTCTCTAACTAATTGAGTGATATAACACTATTACACCACAAATGCAAAGGCGCTTAATGAGGCGACAAAACATTACCTAATTCACAACCGTTGAGATAAATCACTTCAATAGTTGCGAAAAAAACCACATTATTTCACCATCAACGCTTGTTCTTAATCATCACTTTACAGAGATGTGTACCTCTACAAAGGCTTGTTTAATAGGTGAATACTCTAACCAAATAAGATACTACTAGTAGGCCAGTGAAGAGAAGTTTATCGATGAGAGAGGTCGAGACAGAAGACACGGAAATGTTATGTTTAGGGTTAGAAAAGGAGAGAAGAGATTAGCAGTGGTGTTAAACTTTAAAATTCATATGGGCAAGGGTAGGTATAAGTCAAAAGAAAGTATTCATTCCATAGCTAACAAAATAATACTTTCAAAATCACAATTTTAGTGCATTGGGAGAGTAGGAACTTACTTCAAAACCAATCTTTTTGTACAGATCCTGGGCGGGATTGTTATCTGCATTCACGTGAACAAAAAGCTGCTTCATCCCTGTTTCATAAACCAGGATATAGGAGAGAAGATATTCAGCTGTACACAATGTTGGACAGGGCAAATGGGATATGCTGTGTAAAAGTAAACAATAGAGAACAATGATTATTCAAATTGACAATACAAAACCTGCCGTTGTGGCTACATCAGCAGCCAAGTATAACATGTTTGAAGCAATGCCCCGGCGGCGAGCAAACTTTGCCACACAAACATTAGCGATGTAAGCATATTTACAGGTATCTAAAGGCTCTTGGACAGCCAGAACAGCAGAATGTTTCTTTGTTTTCTGCAGAGAAAAAATAAACCTTGTCTGAGGAATGGCCTTCTTATAAAGCAATCTTGCAAATACTGAAATATTGGTCCCCAGAAAATTTTAGTAACAATATTGCATGAAAATGAGAAGCAGCAATGGCATATATACTTCATAGGTTAACAGTCCAAGGATCATTTCCACTTTCTAAAGCTAAATTACACAGATCAAAATTGCTCTGTTGAGTATAAAAAAGTGCATCAGTTGACAGATGAAAGATTGTACCCCGAGATGTGTTTCCCCTTGCCTGAATTGCTTGATGCTTAGATCCAATGTTCCCACGATACTGTTCAGGACTGTTCTTCTGACATTTTTATCTTCTTTCTTAATCTACAAATGTCAAGAAAAAAAGGTAAAAGTTAAGACTTTATACTTTCCAAGGTAACTGCAGTCAAGAAATACTCCAACTCTGATAATGTTTGGAGCATGCATGTATAACCAATTATAGGTTACACTTCATTAAACATGGTTATAGTATCCATAGGTCTATGAGATTTTTTGTTGCACCGACAATCTTTTGCAAACAAGATATTCAAATACTTCTTTTTCATTAATTCTTTACACATAATGCAGAACTTTGGAATAAATATCATCAAATAGGTCATAGGATGAATAATTCCCGAGCCTAACCAAAACTAACTGAAGGTGAATGATTTTATTCTTTTTCTAAATATTAAAACATAA
>NW_024598550.1:0-19043 GCF_004379255.2 Salvia splendens | reverse complement strand
TTCATAAACGAGAAGTGTGGAACTCACCGAGATGCAAAAGGCCAACTGACTTCCAAGGTTTGTGGAAAATTAACCGGGTTTCCCCCAATGTGGTTGTTGTGTCTGATTTGATTTTATCTTCGTAGGCTGGTACCATTGAGGCCCTTGATGCCATAGTGAAGGAGTTTATTAGTGCACCAGCTGAAGAAAAAAAATCTGTATTTAAAAAGTTGGAGGACGAAGCTGATAAACTCGATGGTTCTGCTGCAAGGTAATAATATTACTAATTACATCTCTGTAATTCACAATCATAATCCTTACAAAAACAATTATCGTTGGTCCAGATATGGGAAGATCTATGTGAAGGCTGCTAAGAGCTGCTTGGACAAAGGCTCTGATTATGCCAACAAGGAAATTTCGAGGTTGGAGCGCATGCTTGCGAAGGTAAAAACTTAATCTTGTCAAATTTTGGATACACAATACATGGGATTGAGTATTTGAATAAAATTGTTTAATTCATCATTACCTTTTTATGTATCCAATCTATCATCCAAATTAAACCTTCTGTATTTGTTTTAATTGTTGATGCAGTCCATTAGCGAGGGGAAGAGAGACGAATTCATGCTGAAGAAGAACATCCTAAGAAACTTCGTCTCAGACGAGTGAGACAATTGGCGTGTTGATTGAAATGCCTGGGGATTGATTATGGTTTAGTTTTTGCTACACGTAGATGACGAATGGGATTGAGCTTCCTTGTTTTGGTGTCACCAAAAAGAAGAGCTGCTTGTTTTCTGCAGGAGCATCAATGTAACCAATTAATTTTAACTTTGTAGTGTTGGGGACTATTAAGTATTTGAATATTGCTGTTGCTTTTTATATGGTTATTTTACAAGCTTTATTCCAGCTAGTTCAACATTAATATAGAGGGAAAAGCATAAATACATTTACAAGCCATGCTTTCCCTCTCTGCATTCTCATGTTCTTCCTTTCAAGTGCATTTTCGGAACTAGATGGCCGTTCTCCAATCACCGGTGATCCTGAGCTCTAACTTCACTAACTCATTGCTGGTGTTAACTACCTCCTTCATCCTCCATGTATCCCAACAATTATAATTAATTCGTCGCAGTTAATGAGGAACTATGTTGCTGCAATGGCTTCTAAACAGCAGAAACCGAAGGTATATGTTACGGACTAAATGTCCCACATCGGTTGTGAGAACAACTGATATGTGGTATATAGACTAAATGGGCTCTCCTCTCTTAACAGACTATAGTCTTTTGGGCGGCTGAGTTCTCCTATTTGATTTGTATCACTATACGCTTCTTCATTTTTTCATATTTCACTTATATATGTGATCAGTGGGGATTACATATAGTATGTCATGTTTGATCAGTGCAATACCTATGATTCGTCAGGAGTCAGAGCATGAATCTGATTTATATTCTCTAGTTTTGACGAGAGATCTCTCTTCCAAATAGATGGCACTTGTAGTATCACATATGTAAGACTATATCACTATTTTAGTATAATGTTTAAGAATTAGCTGCCTCGTAATTGTTTGGATACAGAATAATTTTCTCATTGATTGTAATCTGCATTTAAGTATGCTAGCTGATAAATGCAGAGTGTTTTGTTTTCAGGAATATTTTGCACGACAAATGTGTACAGGCAGCTTTTGTACTGCAATTTCATATTTTTATATTCAATGATACGATCGATTACATAGTGTCGTTAACTTGATATAAATCTGTGCATAAATTTCAAGGCATGGAAGAAAATGTATGATGAAAGCAAGAAATTAATTCACAGCAACGTCCCTTCTTATACAAGTTTTCCTTAAAATAAACTTGTCTTTCAACCTCATTGAATATAGGATCTGGAAAATACACTATCTCGCTAATGTTGTTTCACATGTAATTTTGGTGATATTTTTGTAACAGAAATTGCAAGGCACTATAGCCATAATTAATTTCAATTATTGTTTCTTGAAGCATTCTTTTTTATCACCTTTTCCCCCTCCCCGTTTGGTGGTCACTAGAGAGAAAAATAACCATGCAAAACACATGAAACATTAGTTACCAGATGATTGTTATATTATTTTCTCGTGTGAAAAGAATAAATTCCCCAACTCATATCATTGCATAACTTTACACTTATTACTTTCAACATAAATTCTCCAATTCAAAAAATGCATTCTTTTTTGCCTTAGGCCGAGCGGAGTTAAGGACAAGTGTCACTCGGTTGCACTGAAATTGATTTTTAAGCGATACTATTTGATACTCCCTCCGTCCCAAGTTACTTGAGTCGTATTCCTTATTGAGTTGTCCCAAGTTACTTGAGTCATTTATCTTTTTGGCTAAAAACAAAACATCTAATCACACCTATTTTATCATTTCTTTCACTTTACTTTATCTCCTGTCTCTTACTTTATTCTCTCTTCTACTTTATTTAACTCATTAAACACAACTTTCTTAAATCTCGTGCCGAAAAGAAACGCCCCAAGTAACGTGGGACAGAGGAAGTACTTATATTTTGTTATCTTTGATTTTTTTAAAACAAGGTGCCAAAATTAGGTTAGTAAACAAACAAATGAAACAAAAAGAATTAAGACCTACAAACAAAAAAAAACTGTGTTGTTGGTCTGAATGTGGATATGAATGTGGATGACAACGCGAAGACAGTGTCGGCCGTCCCTAACTTATTGGTGATTTTTATTGTTGGTCTTACACCCATTGGTAAAGTTCTAACCAATGATGTTTCAGCGATGTCTAAGATAAGTCGATAAAGAATTATCGATTAATTTTACCAGATTTAATTACCGTGACGTTAGTAAAAATTGTGGGCTGGGGACCCCAATTAATTATTATTTGTAGTGAATTACGTTTTGGCTTCCTCTTCTATGTACACATTGGAAAGGCCTCTTTCACATAAAACAATATTTTCTTTGAAAACAACGCATGCTCACTTTCAAACCCTCTCCAAAGACGCAATACCAAATATGTATGGATTTTTGGATTCGTTGGTAAATTGGTATGACCTCAATTAAGGTATGCCTATTGCAATATTGCATATCAAGTAAAACAATCAATTACGCAACCTAATTAACAATACTATTAAAAATTAGTTCACGATTATATGACTCATATCCATGTAATGCATCACTAATACTGTAGTATTTATATAGCATATGCATGTCCGATAAATCTCGTGGTACTTTCATAAATTTTTGGAAGGAGTACAAATGTACAATTCAATATGTTGCTTAATTGATTACCTCACAAAACTTAGAAAACATGACGTGTGCGTATCAGTCAAGATTCACGGCTTATATAAACTAGAATATATAAGACCCTACTTTAATAGAAATATAGATAAAAGAATACCCAAGTTAATAGTAATAAAGATTCAGAAACTGAAATCTTTAGTTTGGCGTTGGTCAGTATGGTATACTGTATTAAAACTGTTAAGTGTACATTCAAAAATTCAGTATAAGAGTATATAAATTTTTATTGAAATTTTTGGTACATCTAATTTTCAGTATATCTAATCTCAATGCTGATACTGTATCGTCTTTTCGGTATACCAAATTTGATACGGTATACAACAATGTCGTTATACTCGTATAACCAATCTCAATGTTATACTGTACAGCCTTGGTCGGAGTATTCTATTATAAATATATTTAATGTATAAAAATATATTCGATATCCACGGTTATACTGTTTTTAGGGTATATACCGATGTCGGTATATACATGGTATATCGTAAATAACGGTATTTACCGTGGTCCACACTATATAACGAAATGTTGGTAGGTTGCGATATACCCCTGTAAGTCCGTTACACCATAATTTCGGTATTCCTAGAATCAAGGTCTCATTGTCTAATAATGCAGTCACAATAAATGAACAACCATGTTCGTCCTCAAAAATTAGCCAAATGTCAAATGTTCATATCCCACTAGGTTTTGGGAGTGTTACACTTGCACCATGAACTCAAATTAAAGTACATGAAAACACACCACACTTGAAACCAAATATGTGTTTCATTTCTACAATATATGTCAACTATATTTGTCCTGCGCAGAGTAGGAAAAAAAACAATCTTGGAAAAGAAAATAGGATGAAAGATGTGTATAGGTAGATGCGGCATTGATGAATGTCTTAATAGGCAAGGTCAGAAATGGCGTATGGATGGAAAAGTATACAGATAGCTTTGTACATGTGTTCATGGAGGATTTGAGAGACTCTTTGAGTACCTTCACAGTTAACTCCTTGCCTTGCCTTCCCTTTCCTTTCCTTTCCTTTCTCAAGACAACATCTCATTCCTCATGCAAATCAACATTATTTTTAATAAAAATCAATCTGTTCGTGGTCGGATTGAAAACTCTTGTATGTAGTTTCTTTCGTAGCATGTCTCACAATTTTCGGGTCGATTATTAGGTAGTGAAAGCTACCCTTCTGTTCATCAAGTCTGCAAATGAAGCAATCCTAATATCCAATGATCATCACTGTAGTATATCTTTTTAAGAAGTAACAATTACTCATCATTATCCTCTTCTTCAAACCCCTTTATGTATATGTATGTCTACTATATTCAAATTCATTTTTTTATCTACCCTATTTTAGACATATCTGTGTTTGTTTGAGTTGAAGATTTGTATATTGAACTTAATTTAGGGAGATGAAATAGCTAGTGATCTCAATTCCCAAAATAGATAGTTTAGAAATAATGGGAAAACTAGTGTAGTGGTAGCTTTTTAATGGCCATTATAGCGTTCCTTCAAATGAAGAAGTAATGATTTGAGTGAGGAAATTAAATAGAATTGAATGCGTTGATAATTTTCGTGTATATGTTTGATTATGGCTTGTTTATGAAGGTTTCAAGAGTAACGGCTTATTAATTTGGTTGGATACCAACGGCTTTTCGAAAGTGAAACCAATTAAATAATCCTCTCATATTTCTGTTGACAGATAATTTGCTTAAGAATAGCGTTAACTCACTCCGACCGACATGCTTACAATTTCATTCTCGTACATTCATGTCAGAAAACCAATGCCATAAATCATTAATTATTTATACTATGTCAAAATATATCTAGAAGTCACTATACAAATACATTTTACTATTTCATTAGTACTTTGTACATTTTTTATTTACTTTAAGTACTTATATATTTTACCTATATATTTATATACTGCTTCCCATTACATCTAGTGTTGTAGTTTATCTCTATAATAATATGATTGTATGTCATATATATGTGTGAATTAATCAATTCCGATACTAAATTAAAAAAAGATATTTAACAAAAGGTGACAAGACTCATCAAGATGCAAAAGAATGTACTACTATAATTGAAGCAATTACATTATAGAATCACTAAATCACAGTTAAATCACTGTATCTTACACATCAATATACACTACAAACATAATTAGCTTGAAATATGATCAAAGCTCTCATATTATTTCAACAAAATGTGGTCCTCATGGAGCCCTTAGAACAAATTTTCAAATGTAATTAATTGAGTCTGTTCCATTAAACTCAAGTAACGTACGTGTCAGCGCACCATGAGAGAGAGAGCTTAAGAGGGAGGTAATGGTGATGGTAAGTGGGGCATTGTTTAAATCAGTGAATGAATTGAATTGTGTAGAGAAAAATTATAAAAAAAAAGGTGGTTAAATACAGAATTAGTTGTTGGTAATTAGAAAAGAAATAGAAATAAAAAAGATGGAGTGGGAAACGGATTGGAGGGGACCTTGAGAGAAAGCGATGTTAGGTCTTCTTGTCTTTGACTCTATCTATCTTAGTCTTTTTTATTTCCCCCATCCAATTTTCTTCACTCACAAGGTAATCATTATATGTGTATAATAAGAATTGCAACATATTTGGCTTCCACTTCACATAATCCCCCAGCCCTCCTCTCCTCTCTCTAATTATACTCTTCTATTTATCTTCATTTTCACAGTCCCAATCAAGAAGAATAGGAATATTGGTACAAAAACACACACACAAACAAATCATTAAGTAGTAATTGTGGTGATGAGGAAGCCTGAGCATAATGTGGTGATGGTGAAGGAGAAAGTGAGCAATGTGAAGGCGAAGCTGAGGAAGGGGCTGTGGTCGCCCGAGGAGGATGAGAAGCTGATGAATTACATGGTGACGAACGGGCAAGGGTGTTGGAGCGACATTGCCAGAAACGCGGGGCTGCAGCGCTGTGGGAAGAGCTGCCGCCTGCGTTGGATCAACTATCTGCGCCCGGATCTTAAGCGCGGCGCCTTCTCCCCTCAGGAGGAGCATCTCATCATCCACTTGCATTCCATTCTTGGCAACAGGTAAATAATTAGCCTATCTCCTCCTCTCTATCAAAATTAATATTAGTATTACATAATTCATTATTTATTGTGTTAGTTAAATAAATTGACTAGATTATTAGATGGATTGCAAGAAAAAAAATTTTAATCTATTCATTAATTTATGTGTTAGAATTGAGAATCTCTCTTGATCAATCTACACCACTGTTACATAGATCCAGAGCTCAACAAAAACATTTGTGTATCCTCTATTTCTTTATAGAATAAGCATATATATTAATATATGTGTGTGTGTGTGCGATCTAAACTAATTATTTTATGATTAAAAACTTGTGTAGCTGGTAATTTTGTGAATTCTTTATTAAAACCTTGTTCATGCTTGCAACTTGGCTGGTATTATTCAATTAGTTTGAAGATTTGACTGGAATATCTGCAATTGTGATTGAACAAAATAATAATATAACTAAATTAATCAACCAATGGGAAAGAGACCTTATCAGACGTAAATATTTTTGAATTGTTATTTCTTTGGTCTACACTTGATGATTGATCACAAAGCATAACCTCACTCATATACAGAAGCCATATATATAAATACACCCATGCAGAGACCAACTTGCATTCTACGTCAAAACAAATATAGGAGTACCAAATTCATTTTTAATTGTTATTACTCCTTATTATTAACATGATAGTAATTATTAATTGTGCCACAGGTGGTCTCAAATCGCAGCACGTCTTCCTGGAAGGACAGACAACGAGATCAAGAACTTTTGGAACTCAACAATCAAAAAGAGGTTAAAGAATGCCGGCACCACCACCACCGCCTCATTGTCTCCGAACAACAGCGACTCCTCGGCCCACCACCCCCTCAAGGCCGGAGGGGCCACTGTGTTCATGCAAGAGTACGAGGTAGCCGGCGTCTGCATGGACTCCTCATCTTCGTCGTGCTCGTCCCTGGCCACCCAATTCGGCAACCCTTTCATCCCTCTCATGGATCATCACCAGCACAACAACATATTCAACGTAAACAGCGTCGTTCCAATGTTCAATTTGGGGCATGAGGTTGGTGTGGAAACCCTAGGGGGGGCTTGGGGACTATGGGGCAATGGAGCCCTATGTGTTGGGATTGGAAAATGACCTTTCTGTCCCTGGATTGGAAGTTAACAACAACACTACTTCCAATTATGACAAGAACATTAGTGTCAACGATGCCCATTATCTTAGTAACAATAATAATAATAATGATCATGGAAGCATCAAAGTAGAGGAATTGGTTGGGGTTGGGAATCATTGGCAAGGAGAAACCTTCAAAATGGGAGAATTGGATTGGGAGGGTTTGTTGGCTAATGTCTCCTCCTTACCTTACCTTGATTTCCATCTTCAATAATCCACCCACTTTCAAATTCATACCTTCAATTTTCTACCCAAATCTCTTCTTGTTTGTTTTTTTGTTGATCAATAAATCCCTTATAGGCAAAAGTGGGTAGCTAGGATTGAGACACGTCACTCTCCGGGAGATCAACGTCTTTCTGCGAAGCAAATGTGAATAGTCAAAATGGATTTGTCAGACGTTAAATAACGAAATAGTACTTAATAATAAAGGATATAATATAGCAGTCGTCTTTTCGAATTTATGTGTATTCTTAGCATTTTGTATAGATGGATCAATAATTTGTTAGCATGTATGTTACTATATTCCTGAGATTGCTTTTAGTTGCTAGCATAGCTTCCTCAAAAGTTGTAACTAGTGTATTTTTTTTGCTTTCATTGTTTATCTATAAAGACATCATTTCATGTTAATATCTCTTTTTTTTCTTTTTACTGTTTTATCAATATTTGATCTACAGCGTTAGAATTAATTAAAATGAGAACTTAAGAACTAATTAGCTCACTAATAAGTCATTAATATCAATTGACATCATAAAACATATCAGTTGCAGACTTACATTGAGTCGAAAACTTATATTTTTTGTGATGTTCAACTGATATTAATAAAACAATGAACTATGATTTCCAGTTCTCATTTTAATGGTGATATTAGGGAAATAGAAACCTATATTACTCTCAAGTATGATGATGTTCGGTTTCCAAGATAAAATAATACCAAGATAGTATACTATAGGATTGAGTTGTGAGATTATTTTAGTCATAGGGGGCTAGCTATGACTAATTATCTCATGATTATCCATCTAGGATTAAGTTGTGGGATTGAATCTCATGAACCAAACACACTACAAATTTAATCATAGATACAATCTTGCAAACCGGACACCCCTATGTGTATTTATTTATCTCATGTTTGCCTGTTTATTCGTACTATTCCACAATAACAATTTAATTAACATAGCTCTACAAATGAAATATCTCTCAATATTTTTATGAATGAAAAACTAATTACACTAAACTCGTTTTTAGTTATCTTACTAATGCAAATAAGAGATAATCTGAAGCTTAACTAAGTCGAAAATTTTTATTGCAATATAATTAGTTATATGGTCATATTCTAAGCATCGTCTCTTGGATCTATTTCTAACAAACAAACATGATGGAGCCATATATGGTTGATTTTTGCGATTCACGTTTCCTTTTTAATTGACAAGATCTTATGAATTAACACCACTCTAATTAATCTTTAAGTTGTCAAGTTAAACGTAAGCATCACTAACTATCTTTAGATTAGAATTTATTATCTTACAAAATCCAAGAAAGATAGAGGTAGTAGTACTTAGTAGCTTGAGAAATTTTGCTAGGTATCCTTAAAAATTTAATAAGTTTGTACGCTATGATTATTAAATACATGTAAATACAAATAAAACATAATTAAAGCTTTTAAGATTTATCACTGGAAACCCAAACCTAATGATGTTTACACACACAGATGTGGGAAAAATGCATTTAGTTGGTTCCGCAATTATAGGCTTAGTGGAAAGTAATAAGATCAAAATCAACAATATCTCGAGGTGAGAAATCACCATTCCAAACAGTCGAACTATAGATTAAATCTAGAAAACAAGCAATCTCATGCGTCATAAATTTGCAATTAATTATAGCTCAACTAAAGTCATGAAATACTTAGATTAATTAAGTACTCACACGTTGCTGTCTCTTTCGACTATCATATCACATACCACAACCTTTTCTTGTCATAATTTGTTAAGGCGAATTTTTTTCATGTAATTTTCAAAGTTCAAAATCAAAATTATAATTTGATGAATGGTGAGAACGTACAGTTATCATGGACAAAAAAGTAACAATTTGAATGAATTCGTCCGCACAATACATTCATTATTCAACTGCAGATAAATCCACTTAAAAAAAGGACTTCGAACTTTTTTTTAAGGAATTCTAGCTCAAGGCTTACCGAGAATCATGGAAACTTATAGGTCTTGTCATGAAAAATCAAGAAAAATCTAATACAGTATATGAAGAAAAGGAAAGCAATTTTTTCATTTTCATAGAAAATAAGTGAGGTTATGGAAAAAACGATGGAAATGGTGCGAGTTTAAAAAGTTAGTTTTCAGTTTTGGAAGAAAATTAAGAGAGATTATGGAAAAAAACGACAAAAATGGTGCGAGTTTCAAAAGTTAACTTTATGTAGGACCAAATCAAATTAGGGCCGGCATGCACGTTTGCTTGAATAATTTGCTATTTTATAATATGAAGTTCATTTAGTTACTAAGTTAATTCACATGTTTTTTTCATGCATCTGCTTTAATGAACTCTTCAGCTTTTTTTTCCAGTGTGGACTATCTTTTTGGTATCTAAATTTTGGATTGGTATTAAATGTGGTACTCAAAATTTTAAAAATGTCATCACATTTTCGTAGATTTGATTTAATATCCCTTAAGGGACTCTAATTTGCACTGTCTAGACTTTTCTTTGGTCGAAAATATTCTCTAGCCCTGAAGGGGCATTTTAGCCCATTTGCAATGAGAGAGACTACCACCATTTCCTTTTCTGAATTTGCTAATTTGGAGAGAAATATAATCAAATGTGTGTATGATAAATCAATCCTATAATATCAGGACAATTTAATTTATTTGAACTTCTTTCATCACAAATAGACAAAAATGTCCCTTAAGGACAAGAGGGTATTTTAGACAAAAAAGGTCAAAAAAGTGCAAAAGTACCTCGAACGATATTAAGTCAAAGTTTATGGACATGTGGTGATATTTTTAAAGTTTTAATACCACGTTTGATACCATTTCAAAATTTAAGTACCAAAAAATGTACTAGTTCAATTTTTTTCTATAGGGATGCGTTACATTGCTAACTTATCCTTAAATTGCTAACTACAACTAAATGATAGACATTAGATATTCAAATCAAGGGTTATGATCATTCAACTCTGAGTATCAATGCAATGAATAAAAAATGTCAACTATGATATTTAAGTCAATTAATAACAAATTAGTTATAACTAACTTTTAAAAAATATCTCACAATTTTAAAAGCATATAACTGTGTCAATTTAAATTATTTTTCACAACATATATCAAATTAAAGATAATTTTATAAGGATTCTAACGAGATCTCACTTGCATATGTTTCGATGTCAAAATTTGAAAAAAAAATCTTCAATTTTTCGTATTTTTCATGTGGCAGTTAATATCAATATAGTTATCATAATATGTCAACATAATACATATAAACTGTCAATTCAAAATTGTGTTGACATATTCAAGGCATCGTATTAATATATTTAATACATTATATTGTAGGAAAAATCGAATATCCGAACCGAACCAAATCGAAATTTTGAAATTCGGTTCAGTTTTTCGGTTCGGTTTTAAAAATTAAAAAAAAAACATTTTTCGGTTCAGTTCGATTCGGTTCGGGTGAAATAAAAAACCGAAAAATCGAATTATATTTTAAATCTAATATATATATATATATATTCTATTAATTTAATACTCTATATTATTATATTATATAATATATATATACATATATATATATTTTAATTTATTCTACATATATTATATATATAGGTTTGTGTTAAAATGACAACACCTCTTAAAGTGACACTGTGACACCACTTTTCCAGCAATATTATAAACGCTAGACAGCAATCTATAGATTGCTGTCTAGCGTATTGGATATTGCTGGCCGAGAAAAAATGTTGTATAGTGTATTGGATATTGCTGGCCGAGAAAATAAACCCTTGAGCATTTTTTATGATTGTCACATGACAGCTAATTATTCGTCCACGTGTACAAATGATTGGCTAGGAATGGTGGTATGGTGTTACTTTAAGAGGTGTTGTCATTTTACCGCACCCCTATATATATATATATATATAGGGATGTATTCATTTTCTTTTCCTATATTTCCTCCTTTTTCCTTCTTAATATCAGCCATTAGATTAGAGAAATGGACGATCAAGATCAACATTGGGTAATTAATCCCGTGTTGCATTATTTGTCCTATTTTGTGCATTATGAGAGTACAATAGTAATCTAATAATGGCTGGAAACCGCTACGAATAATGCACCACATGGTCACGAGTAATGCATATAATTGACTATATAATGCACAATATGTTAACTGCAATGCATACGAATAAGATGTACCATGTTATGATGTTTGGACACACGTTTCTTGTTTCCCCTAAGGGTTTAATAAGCTTAGGGGCTAGGGTATAGTACGTAGACACGTATGTAATCTTCACATGGTAACGAGTAATGGATATAATTGACTATATAATGCACAATTTGTGAACTGCAATGCATACGAACAGATGTGCTGTGTTATGATGTTTGACACACGTTTCTTGTTTCCCCTGAGGGTTTAATAAGCTTAGGGGCTAGGGTATAGTACGTACGCATTAATAACAAATTATAAAACGATACGAATAATTCACCAAATTGTCACGAGTAATGGATGTTATTAACTATATAATGCACAATATGTGAACTGCAATGCATACGAATAAGATGTACCATGTTATGATGTTTGACACACGTTTCTTGTTTCCCCTAAGGGTTTAATAAGCTTAGGGGCTAGGGTATAGTACGTAGACATTACTAAATGCACGTATGTAATCTTCAATCCGTTGATTAACCCATATACACAATACCTCTAATAATGCATAATATACTGAGATAATGACAATTAACAGCTACATAATGCACTACCTAAACCAAATAATGCACATACGTATATTCCAATAACAACAATTTGTTAGTAATGTCTACGTACTATACCCTAGCCCCTAAGCTTATTAAACCCTTATGGGAAACAAGAAACGTGTGTCAAACATCATAACATGGTACATCTTATTCGTATGCATTGCAGTTCACATATTGTGCATTATATAGTTAATAACATCCATTACTCGTGACAATTTGGTGAATTATTCGTATCGTTTTATAATTTGTTATTAATGCGTACGTACTATACCCTAGCCCCTAAGCTTATTAAACCCTTAGGGGAAATAAGAAACCTGTGTCAAACATTATAACACAGCACATCTTGTTCGTATGCATTGCAGTTCACAAATTGTGCATTATATAGTCAATTATATCCATTACTCGTTACCATGTGAAGATTACATACGTGTCTACGTACTATACCCTAGCCCCTAAGCTTATTAAACCCTTAGGGGAAACAAGAAACGTGTGTCCAAACATAATAACATGGTACATCTTATTCGTATGCATTGCAGTTCACATATTGTGCATTATATAGCCAATTATATGCATTACTCGTGACCATGTGGTGCATTATTCGCAGATACCAAAATGTGGCAGTTACTTTTCCGTCAAATGTCAATAATAACCCTGTAATGCATACAACCACCTTCTATAATGCAACACGGAACCAGTTTTATAAAATCAATATGATCCGTTGATGCCTTAGATCTAACGCGTAATATTAAGAAGGAAAAAGGATCTAAGATGTGAAAAGGAGAATAACGCTCCCCTATATATATATATATATTCTATTAATTTGTATTTCATAACATATATATAAAATAAAATAATATATATATATATATTAATTTCGGTCTTTTTTCGTTTCGGTTATTTCATAAAATTTTGGTTTTTTCGTTTAGTTCGGTTTTGAAGTTCGATTTTTTTGTTTTCGGGTTTGGTTCGGTTTTGGTTTTGAACTAAATTCGGTTTTTTCGGTTTTGGTTCGATTTAGAAAAAAAATCGAACCAAAACCTGAAGCTCACCTCTACTATATTGACTTTTAATCCAAAACCCTAAATTTAGTAGATATTTTTATCTTTTTAAGTATTAATAAAACGAATTTACACATGGCAAATATAGACCACTAAATCTTATGATCTCTATTTAGTTGTAATTAGCAATTTAGGAAAAGTCCCTAACTATATAGGGCCGACTACTTTTGTTTATGTAAGGTAGCCGGCAAATTAAAACTGATACAAAACGGATTAACATATGACAAAATTGGATAAGTAAGGATAATTAAACTGACTTCAAACAATAAACCTGGTATTTATAGTGGTTATGAAACCTTAGGAATTTAAAGAATAAAATACAAACTAGAAAATTAAAAGTAAATATGTTTGAAGGCATAATACAAAACACCATTTTCGATATTATCTCCTAGTGGCTAGAACTGCATCAAGGACCCTCTAACACATTACTGTAAACACTAGCACAAAATATACGGCCCACCCATAGGGTAGGGTGTTTTGATTTACTTTTCTGTAAAATAAATAATCCAAGCGAATCTAACTTGAAGCATGCTAGGGCTCAATTTAATTTAATTTTCCTACGAGCTTTCTCTTTGGACGAGTATGTGAATTCTATGTGTTAATTAGTATACTATGATATTCTTGACAGTTTATTTATTGGGATTCCTTCTCTGAAATAAACAACCATCACTATTATCACAAAAATAATACTATAAAATAAATACTACGTATAAATCATGATTTAAAGTATACTCGTCGAATTTCAACATCTTCCACATTCGTAATACTTCAGTCTCTTTAGAAATCTAACATCAAACCTCATATTAATATATAGTACAAGTTTAATTTCTAACAATACAATTCATTGGGAATAAGAATTCCATCAATAATGATGATATCTAGCTAAAAGAATTATATATACCAAATATTTTTTGTAGAACAAGATAGAGAGGATAAAGGAAATTAGATGTAATGAAAACATTATACTCCTAGTTCTTATTAATGCTTCTATAATAAAAAAGAAGAGAAAAAGAAAATTTGGAGGGCTTGCTTAACATAAAACACTTCAGTGGCAATTTGGTCCTTCAAGGAAATTTTAGGATATATATTTGATCTTTCTCTATAAATTGATATATTCACGTAGAATCTTGAAAACATAATTTAAAAAACTGATTGCCAATACATTGTGTCAGGGTTTTGTTGGTCTTATCTCGAGATAAATAACAAAAAATTTAGAACAAGACTTTTAGAGCATTGTAGTCGATGATATTTTTCCTTTTTAATAAAGTAAATAATGTGGTGTGAACACAATCCTTCATCAACAAACGATAATAAACTTATTAGCAACAAACCTAGTTAACCAAGCCAAAAAGGAGAAATCAGATTGATTAATTTGATAAACAGATCAATTATTATTTATTTATGACTAGTCACCAAATAATCTTTTTTCCATCTCAGGAATTAAAGAAACAGACATCTTGTCTCAATGATTAACGATCGATGATGATTAATCATCACATCACATGTTCAATTCATCTATATATATACAATTAATTAATTATATTTACAATTAAAGCTAGTATCTCCACCCTATTTTGTTCAAATTTAGGCGCTAGCCACCGCTAAATTACTTTACAATTATCAGAACTTTATCAAATGAATTCAAATCGCATCAAAACAAATCCTCCCAATATTTGGTCTTCCTAATTTTTTGAATGTCATTTCACAAACGTTTAAACATCTCTTTCACTTCAAAGGGGTTGAATGTATTCTTTTGAACATCGTAATTATGTCAGGTGTGCATTGGAAATATGATTTGTTACATTTATCATCAAATATTGATTCTAAAAATAACTTATAACTGAGAGTAATTATGATGAACAGACGCATGAAGTATTGAAATGATGAAAATTACGTTATTTGTGTCATTATTTACGTGACAAGTAATTAATTAAAGAGAACGAATGAAATATAGATACATAACTACTGCATGTTATATTCATAACTAACCCTTAAATTGCTAAATGCAACTAAATAATAGACTTAAATCATCAAATCAAGGATCAAATTATTCAGCCACCCGAGTATCAATAAAGTATACAAAAAATAGTCAAGGTAAATGCAATTAACAACAAATTAATTATAAGTAATTTTTAAAATATATTCAAAACTTTAAAATTCATATAATATCTCCATTTCAATTATTTTCTAGCACAACATATATCAAATTAAGATGATTTTATAAGAGTTCCAACGAGATCCTACATGCATATGTTTCGATGTCAAAAATTGATAAAATTTTCATAAATGTTCATATATTACGTAAAACAGTTTTATATTAGTACAACTTACATAATATATCAATATAATGCTTATACAATATCAATATAAAATTGTATGTCATGTATTCGTATTGATATATTTAATAAATTATATTCAAAGTGTGATCCTAAACTCTAAATTTGATTGTTGTTTTATAATACTTTTAATATTAAAAATAAAAATACACATAACAATTTAAAACCATTAGATCTCTAAAATCATATGGTCTTAAATTAGTTGTAGTTAGCAATTAAGGGATAAGTTAGCAATTGATCATATCCTCATAATTACATTTGTATAGTGTCGAGTTCATTCATTTGATAATACTATTGATTAACTTGTTAACACATGATATATAACTCAAAGACTGAAAGCATATTGACGCAGTTTCATCTGACCAAACCGACAATGCTGAAAACAGCACATAATGTTTATTCGCGTGGTGCTTGCAAAAGGGTTTGACATGTCAAGCTCATCGTTTTGTCATGGCATATCTGGATTTCGGGCATTTAACATCGTTAAAGGGGTGATATCGACATTTAATTACTTTTTTTCAGACATTTTTATAATTTCGGAATTATATTGTATTCCCTTGAGTGTCTAGGATTTCCAAACAACTTATATATAGTGGCTTTCCCTATATTTGACGTGTTTTATCTATTAGATCGATCATTTTTATGGCAATTTGCATCACATACTGATTCATTATATATGGAATTATAGATTAAATACCAACCTATTTTAGTTTGATATTGACAAGACAAGTGATTATTTAATAAGTATTTTTTATTTTTACAACTAAAAGAAAATGAAAGCCTATTTTAGAGGCTTTTATAAGATGAATCAATGTGCAACAGTACTGTTTTGTATGCTTTATGAATTTTTGCTTTTATTCTTGGTTCTTTATTGAAATCATTCTGATTCAATTCGACATTATCTTGTCGATGCGCATTCAAGTTTGCCCTACCATATGTTGCATGTGTAAACATTTATTCTAATGTTTGTTTTTGTTTCATATAAAACAAAGAATGGAGTTAGAGATCAGTAATAGTTGTTTCGATGAAGTTAGCCACGTTCGATAACTAGCTATGTTGTATCAAATTGAGTATAAACTTACAATATTAAATTTAGTTTATTTTTAATAATAAATAATAAATACTTTTTCCCTTTTCATCCTTAAAAGTTATCAATCACAAGAATATTAAAAAGGCGAGGATTGTTAGGGTTCAAACCATCCCATATCCGGAAAATAGAAAAAGTGTAAGTAATACTCCCTCCGTCCCCAAAGAATATACATTTTGGATTCGGCACAGGTTTTACAAAATTGGTAAGTAAGAGAGATGTAGAGAGAAAAGGTAATTAAAATATTATTAGTGAAGAATGAGTCTCATCTCATTAGAGAGAAAAAATTTCCAAAATAAGAAAGTGCATATTCATGTGGGACGGACTGAAAATGAAAGAATGCATATTCTTGTGAGACGGAGGGAGTATATAATTGCAACCCCGACTTTATTAATATAAAGTCTTTTGGGGATATATCTCAAACACAAAACCGTGAGGGCTTAGCCTATAATGAATATTATCATACTAATCTGAATTCAAGTCTACGTCGCCGAACCCTAACAAACAGTCTGATGTTGGAAAACTCCGTTGGCAACACAAGATAAAATATGTAAGAGAATGCTATCTTTGAAGCGAATAAAACAATAATTCAACATAAGAAATTGATAAAAACGTTTGTATTTACAAATTTTCTTTTGATTTCATACTGAACTTATGCACTTGAAATTCAAAACAATAATCGTCCATATTGGTTACCATATTTCATCACGTCAACTGAAATGTCTTTTCTGATTTGAAAGTAACATTCAAACTAAAATTGACAGAAAAATGAACTATTTGGGCTTCAATAACTGTACAAAGTCAAGGTTCAGCCAAATAATTCTCATTTTCATCTTATTACTATTCACACGATTTTATTTTATAGCTTGAAAATAGAATTAATAATAATTTTATATTTATCTTCTATCATAATAATTTGACACACACAAATAAATAGATGAGCGAAGGTCATACTAATTAAGACGCATTTCTTCGTCTAACACTGTATTGTTGTTAATGTCATGCAAATTTTGTTATGTACGAAAATAGATACTTCTCCATCCTCTTAAAAATAAGGACTTTGGGGACAGCATGAATTTAATGCAAAATTGGTAATGTATGAGAGATAAAGAAAGAAAAGTTATTGTAATATGTTGATGGATAATAAGACTTACCTCATAAGGGATAAAAAAGTTGCTAAAAAGGAAGTCGGTTAATTTTATGGAACAGGTCAAAATGGCAAAAGGAAACTATTGTCTGAGACTTCGGGGTTAATGAGAGTATAAAAAATAGTAATCCCTCCGTCCCATAAAAGATGTCTTGTTTTCCTTTTTAGTTCGTCTCACTAAAGATGTCACATATCCATTTTTTGAAAAAGTTCCCTCTCGTAATAATATAAATATGATATTTTCTTTTTCCACCTATCACACAAAATAAAATCTCCTAAAATCTCGTGTCGTCCCACAAGTGCGACATTTTTTGTGTGATGGAGGGAGTAGTACTATATGACAAGATTTGATGTAACCTTTAGGCGCTATGAAAGCCCATCCATAGAGGTCAATGGGTTGAAGCCCAGCCCAGTCGCATAACCTCCCATATTACAAGCCAGGCCCAAGCGTCGTTGATATTGAACTTCGTTATCAAAGTAAATTTTGAATTTGTCTAGTTAATTTCTAAATATTAATTTGTTACTATATAAGTATATTTGATTTTCTAAATTGGAATGACACATTCGCAGTGGGCATGTCTAAGAAAAAAGTGGTCAAATATATTGAACGATCTTGACCTTGAGTGCCAACTAAATAGACATAGTAGTTGTTATGTCAAGAAAATATTCTCTAAAATAGATACTCTTATATGCCAATTCATCCATGAAAAAGATATACGACAAAAAGAGTTTTTTTTAACACCTATAAAAACTCTCTAAAAATTGATAACTGTTTTTAATATACAAACGCTTCATATAAATCATTGATGTCAGAGCTTTACATTATTCAATAAATTGCGTCATTCATGTATAAAAGAAATCTACTAAATCCCTCAAAAAAAGAGAGAAATCTACTAAACGAAAAGGTATAATTTAGCATCTCTACTCGAAGTAATGAAGTACTGTCCGATTATTTAAATATTATGGTAGTTTTGGTAAATATATA
>NW_024598549.1:0-84750 GCF_004379255.2 Salvia splendens | reverse complement strand
CATAGTTGTTGATGCAATACACTGCCACAAAAACAGAAAGCAGGCAAATACAATTTAAAGATCCGCCTTATTCTGCCCAAATGCATCCAGCAACAACCAGCATATTAATTCTTTAATAGGACAATACAGGAAACAATACAATTTTTGTTTCTTAATTTCTTCAATTTTTTACTTGTAGTTATAGACGTGAAGAAATAGAAGGAACAATGTTTACATCTACATCAATGTTGAAAAGGCCAGGTACTGACACCAGAGCTTGTTTTGCAGAATGCAAGTAACTGTAGGTGTGCATCTTAAAGAAAATAAGCCTTCTAATGATGCTTCAACTACAAAGATATAAAGTATACAGCACATATAAAGTATACAACACAGAAGCATGCACTGCAGACTTTTCACCTGGAATTCACTCCGTCCAAGTGATGGTTTCAATAGATTGGCTATATCAAGACCAGAACCTTTATTTCCTCGTCCAACTGTGCCAGAACCAATAAGCGTGTGGACCTCATCAATAAATAAAATTATATTTCCTGAAAAGAGGCAATTCCAAGTTAAGACATGATCAAAGTTTAAAAAATCACAAACGGGCCAAACAAGCACTCACCTGACTTTTGAATCTCTTTTATTAACATGGTCACACGCCCCTCTAACTCCCCCCTCTCCTTTGCACCTGCTATTAGGAGACCTATATCCAAAGACAATATACGCTTTTCCTGGACCAAAAAAACGAGCAATATAAGTGACAAACCTCAGCAAGCAACAGTTTTAATAGTTAAAGAGTATCTAGCTAAGCTTATAGATTATAAATCTTATATCACATAATATGTCATAGCGTGTCCGGATAAAAAATGATAGTGGAACATTAAAATGCGAGGGAGGGAAATATATTTAGATGGCTTAATTTACTGTTTAAAGAAGCTGGTCAAAACAGGATCATATTCTAAAAAAACATCATTTCTTTTTTACAACTATAATTTATTTTTGGAGTTTCGAAGCTTTAAGAAGATAGTTTATTAAAAACTTGTGAAGAGCTTATCAAACATCTTATAAGAAGTCATAATAAGTTTATAAGATCAACAAAACACCATCTGAGTATAAAGCCATGCATTTTGACTTTCTCAAAATAACCCAGAGTAACATAAACTTTGACAAATATATTTTCCTCTGTAGAGAGCAAACCCACCATTAGAAATAAGGGAACGGTCCCATCAGCAATATGTAGAGCCAGTCCTTCTGCAATAGCTGTCTTTCCAACCCCAGCTTCACCAAGAAGAATTGGATTACTCTTGGTTCTTCGGCAAAGAATTTGAATGACTCTCTGTAATTCAGTATCTCGGCCAATTACAGGATCAATAGATCCCTGGCTAGCACGGGAAGTGAGATCCACACAGAATAGGTCAAGAGCTTTTTTCTCTGTAAAAAGAGCAATGAATCTCGATTTAATTACTATGTTTAGCATTAACTTATCCAGCAACACCATAGAGCAACAGGTAATATTGATCCTGACCTGTTTCCTTTGCAGGAGAGTTTGCTTGATTGATTTTCTCAGGAAAGATGTTTCCCTGTAGCCTTTTGAATGCAGTGGAAGCTGGTTCTCTTCCCTCTTTGGCGAGCTCTCCTTGAAGTCTGGAGACTGCCACTGTTGCCAAATGGTTCACATTCACACCTAATCTGAAACCATTTCAGTCTAGTTCACGTAATCTGCAACTATGTTATTTTCAACTCAATTAGCATAAAACGACGCCGAAAAGGAATCCCAGAGAGTTAGGAAACAGCATAGTTATTGTGATTTCCAAATTCTTCCCAGTAACATGTTGTGGCTACATGGAATAAATACATTAACAATAACATTTTTTCAGGTTTGTGTTATGATCTAATAGAAAATATGTAGCATTGAGTAAGAAAACCTTAATATTTGATAATCAATATTTTAGTAATAAAGATTACAGAACTATTGTCCCATGAACATCTCTGTCACATTACCTATAGACTCAATGATGCTAAAGTCGCTTGGAAGGACAAACCATTCACATCAAGGACAATAAGGTTGGCAACATATATGCTGTGTATGCAAATAGAGAAAGAAAGCTGATGCCACTCACACATCCAAATGCAGCCATCCACTGATCCGAGAAACTAACAGCAATGAAACAATATCTAGAAATGCACACGGAGGCGCAATGAATGGCTGCTGAAAAAGTACAAACTTTTAACAAACAAAAGAAAATTTTCTCCTTAGAAGCACGAGTCAACTTAGCACAGGACAATCTAGCAAAATTTTATCAGCTCAATTAGCTATTTACGCCACTAAAACTAGATCAAAATCCCCACATAAACTCTCAATCGCTTAACATACAAACTAAAGTGCTACAAATTGCAAGTAAAGAGAAAATTGGTATTAGCATGATGCTAAAAGTCTCAATAACAGTAGTACCTCTTAAGCACACGGCTAGCATTGCCATCATCAACGGTGAACAATCCAACTGCGATATGCTCAGGTGCTATGTAATAATACCCCATAGTCTTGGAGTACTCAACTGCAGCCTCAAACACGCGCTTGGTGCTAGCAGAAAACGCCACATCCGTAGCTGACGTCTCAGACTGTTGCAAAGTCTCCCCATCCCCATCTTTCTGATTATCTTCCTCCCACAAGCTCTGCACAGCAGCTCGTGCAGCATCAATGGTGATGCCAGATCCCAAAAATCCACCGGAGTCGCGATCCTCTGCAACGAGGCCTAGCAAGAGGTGCTGCGTGTGCACCATGTCCTTGCCCATAGCCTTAGCTTCCCTCTGCGAGAACATCACCGCCTTGATCGATCTCTCCGTGAACCTCTCGAAGATTCCTGAAACCACGAAAAACGAACGCCGCCTCGGCTTCTTCAGAGCACCTGTGTAATTCCGATTCAATCCACAATTTTGAGCAAGCGAAACTCCGAAATAGGAGGAAGAATAGCTGGTGCTGGTGCTGCAAGCAGTAGAAGTGGCGGCAGCGGGGGGAGGGCAATTTGGGGAAAAGGCTACTACTTTATTGCAGCGGTGGTGAGCGGCGGATGCAGGAACGCGCCGGATCGGACCGGAATTCAGCACGCAATTGACAGAGAGCGGCGGTGAACATGACACCTCCATTAAATTGTAAAATTATTTAAAATTTACAAATAATTATAAAAAAATAAGATTACAGCGATTGAATGCGTGAGCTGAAGAAGAAGAAATGAATAGAAAAATGAAATAGTATGAGGTTTATATAGTAGATGTTGCGTGTGAAAAAGGAACGCAGAAAGATGAATTTTGCGGGGAAAGGGAGAATGGAATATTGAGAAGACCACGCCTCCAAAAGGCAAAACCCATTTTTATTCTTATTGGATTCTATAAATATTCAATTTCAAAACAATACTAATTTATCGTTTATTTCGTTATTATACAATTCAGTAACCGATTTTTGGTCGGTTTTGATGATTATTCTACAAAGTGGATTTTATATATGGTGGGTTCTACTTTCTGCTTGCAATAATTACTTCATTTTTTTTAATGAACAAAAAAATAAGTTTATCGTTTATTTCATGATTATACCAAAAGGCAAAACCCATTTTTAATTCTTGTCGCATGAAACTAAATGTCAAAAGAAGACTAATTTATCGTTTATTTCATGATTTATACCTTTCAGCTGACCAATTTCGGTATGCTTCGAATTATCCTTCTACAAAGTGGATTTTATATATGGTGGTTTCTACTTGCGAAGAATTACCTCATTTTTATTTTTAATGAGCAAAATAACTTTAAATATTTTGTGAATTTTGGATTCAAACGTGAGTATCTTTTTCTATTCATCACTAACTAATCGGATAGTGGCTATCTATTCCCTCAATCTTTGAATAAAAGTTTAACTTTTTAATATCACAAATTTGAAAAATTTGTTACTCCATAAGAGCATCTCCAATGGCAGACGTCCGGTCGGACATCCGCGACGGGCGACCGGGACGTCCGCCATTGTGGCGTCGAAGGTCGGATACGGACGTCCCGTGAGGACGTCGGGTGTCCTCGAACATCGGCGCGACGGGCGGGCGGACGTCCGCCATTGTGGCGTGGGTCGGACGTCCGATTTTTAAATTTTTTTTAATTTTTTTTAAACTCTATATATACGGCTCGTTGAATTTTATTTCATTCGCACCACTTGTGTTAACAAGTTTCTCTCTCTACATCTCTAATTTCAAGTATATCTAGAATGTCTAGTGACAGTGATAGCGAGAATGAGTTGGAGTCGCTGTGGAAGGTGCGATAGATAGGCTGCTACAGCAAAGGGCGCAGCGGCGGCAGCAGGCTGCGGTACCTCGGCCGATCCATCGTCGAACTACAGTACCCCGTGACCACATTGCTGCACATATTCGGTTGTATACAGACTACTTCGCTCCGCAACCGCGTTTTGGGGAAGTCTTATTCCGGCGACGCTTAAGGATGCATCGTCCGCTGTTTCTGCACATCGTGGGTGCTTTAGAGAAAAGATACATGTATTTTAGGATCAGGGAGGATGCAGCTGGCAAACCCGGACTCATGCCCTTGCAGAAGTGCACTGTCGCAATCAGACAACTGGCGTACGGAGGCGCGTCCGACATGTTCGACGAGTACCTCCACATTGGCGAGTCGACAACCGTCGAGTGTCTGCAGAATTTTTGCGCGGGCGTGAGAGCGATATTCGGTGAGCGGTATCTTCGGAGTCCGAGCCCCGAAGACTGCCAGAGCCTGATAGATATGCATGGGTCGGTGCACGGGTTCCCTGGGATGTTGGGCAACATAGATTGTATGCATTGGGAGTGGAAGAACTGCCCCGCCGCCTGGAAGGGGATGTACACTACTAGCTTCAAAGCCAAGCATCCCACGATGATCCTAGAAGCTGTAGCTGACTACCGGCTGTGGATATGGCATGCTTATTTTGGAGTCGCCGGGTCGAACAACGACATCAACGTTCTCCAATCGTCGCCCCTGTTCAATACTCAGTGCGCGGGCGTTGGTCCCGCCATCAGTTTCGTCGCCTACGGCAACCAGCACAATATGGGATACTATTTGGCGGATGGGATATACCCAAACTGGCCCGTCTTTGTGAAGACAATCAAGCATCCGCTCGGACAAAAGAAGTCATACTTTGCGAGCCGTCAGGAAGCAGCGCGCAAGGATGTGGAGCGGGCATTTGGTGTGCTCCAGAGTCGATGGGCGGTAGTCAAGGGTCCTGCACGGCAGTGGTATATTCCCAACATCGGCGATGCCATGTACGCATGTATCATAATGAACAACATGATTGTCGAAAATGAAGGTGCGGAACTGACTCAGTGGACCAATGAAGATGATACGGGTGCAGGTCCAAGTCACGGCGTGGCCACCGCGAATGTGAATATGGGGGTACCTCATGGAGAGGTCGAGCGGATGCGTGCATTTGCCGACATGCGGCAAACAGATGCCCATGCTCGACTTCAGAACGATATTATCGAAGAGGTTTGGACGCGGAAGGGTTGACGTTGATGTTAGTACTTTTTTTGTTTTATTACTATGTAATTTTTTTTTCAAATCATGTATGTTTTTTTTAAATGAAGTTGTTAATTTTTCCCGTTCGTATTCGTGTTGAAATTTTATTTCCGTAAACGTAAATTGTTTTATTTGTGAATTTGTGATTTTTTTTATTGCGGGAAGTCCTAGTGGGAAGGGCGATGGGAAGGGCGGATTGTGAAGGAGATGTCCTAGTGACGTGGCAGTGGGATGGGAAGTCCTAGTGACGTGGCGGGAGGTGTTTTCGGGGTGGATGTCCGAGTGGGACATCCGCCCACTGGAGATGCTCTAATATAGGTGTATGATGACTGGAAAAGGGTAGTGAGCAGAGAAATGGTTCAATATTCGTATTTGGTTTCATAGCATACTTATAATTTTTGTCATTTTTAATTTTTTTATTTTTGTTTTCATTTATTTATAATTTTGTGAACCTTGAGAAATAGTAAGACGCATATATTACGATTGCATCAGACAATAATCTGATAATCATTTCACAAAAGAGTGTTCTTGGAACCGCATCTAATTGTCATGTGGAAATTTCTAGGTAGCTTTTTAAAGTATAAGCGTGAAAGTTTTGGGTAGCTTTTTATATACCCGAAGCATGTTTTGAGTATAAATGAAAAACTATCATGGTATATACGTAAAATCATGTTTTAGGCTACTTGCATATGTTAAACTTTTTTTTCATAAATAATTAAAAGAAATTTATTTACAACATAGTTTGTCATGTATTATTTATTAATTAAATTCATGAAAAATAATAGTAGAACGAACAAGTAATCGTGATTACAAAAAATCTACTTTGTAGAAGTAAGTAGTTCATATTCTCAACCTAGATAAATGTAGACAATCTATGACAAATAGTTTTTAGTGTGGATCTGACGTCTCTTCCTATCTTCGACGACATATGACATTGAAGTGGGGTATTTCACTGAATGGAATACAATGAGATAAGTACTTCTTGCTGGTTAAACCACGTATTAGGTTTCATTAATTATTTATTTCTTAATCTACACAAGTAATATTTAGTTTACAATGTTGGTCATACTCTACTTTGACTTGTCAATATGTACATATTTTTTGCAAATCAATACCATGACATCGTAGATGATGATGATCAACATGAGAAAATTTATTTTATAGAATTGTATCTCAGCTTATACCAGGAGTTGATATTATTCCCAAAATATATGTTCTGATAAAATTTTTATTATACATAAACCTAGGTAGACATAAATGCAGATCACACATATTGGTTGTTGCATATCCAAATATAGCACAAATTGCGCACATTGAGCCCCCGGTCTACCGAATAATAGACGCGATCTCCAACTACTATAGGCTATAGCATAATATCAAACAGAACGCTTATCACATAGAAAACAAATAATGCTCAAGGTATACAATCGAATTTTGTTCTCTTGGAATTAATGAATTATATTAATTCCATATTAATATGATAAAAACATTTGTATTATCATTCAAAATAATAACGTTAAATAAAACTTAATAATCTACTAATAAATTAATTTTCAATTTGGATTTATATTACTAATTCTAAACTAATTTTCAATTTGTTTACATAGTATAGTCTACAACGGACTCCAAAACAATAAAACCAATATAACAATTGGCGGCCAAGCTATTTAAAACCTATTATCCAGTTAATTTTGGCCCACTGGATAGAATAACAGGCCCATGCATTTAAATTGGTAATCGGCCCAATTTAACAAATCAAGGGCTTTCAGCCCACTAAATCGCCGTCTGGTTTCACTGCAATCTCTTCTCCGTCATGGACTTACCATAAGACTTTTTTTTAAATGTATTTGGGTATTTCTATATGCAATGCAGATTAATTAGATCCACTATCCTATAATTTTTTTTGTCACACGATGTCCATTGATAATTTCACTATCTTAATAACATTTGTTATAAATACTAATTTATTATCACATAATACGTCATGATCAACCAAAATATAAATGGATAAAAATTACTCCCTTCGTCCCAAGTTACTTGAGTCGTATTCCATTTTGGATTTTCCCGAGTCATTTCTCTTTTTGACTAAAAACAAAACATCTAATTACACCTACTTTATTCTTTCTTTTACTTTATCTTCTTTCCCCACTCTTACTTTATTCTGTCTTGTACTTTATTTTACTTTATTAACTCACTAAACATAACTTACTTAAATCTCGTACCGAAAAGAAACACCTCAAGTAATGTGGGACGGGGGGAGTATATTTTTATAATAAATATTGTTAAAATACATAAATTATCACATAAGGACGTGAAACCTAGAAAATTATGGATTCAATACTTATATGATCCCACTTTTGTGACCTAACGAATTGGTTTTTGCTAGTCTTCCATAAAAAATCAAAGTCAAAGGTCATTTAATATATAACCCTCATGCAATATATTTCGTCGACAATTGTATACATTTCTAATCTTACTTTGATAAATTGTGGAAAAAACAAAGCGACGTCAATTTCCACAATGTCTTTGCTTTCCATTCAAGAGATTCGGAACAAAAGTTCATACATCATTAATTACATAGGCCAGTTTTAATTCCGTCATTAATTTGTTTTCCTGTTTAGATTTATTGATGGAATCAATTAAATGATTGATCGATTTGAAAGTTAGAATTAAGCATTTCCTTTTTAGATGTAATGAATAATTAAGGGGGTGGTTCGAAGAAAGTGACAAAATACAGAAAAGTCAGCATCATGGTTTGAAGCTTAACATAATTAATCATATCTATTTCAACACGTTGATAATGATATTTATGATTTTTGGTCCATGCACAGTGTGTAACGGCTGCAACTTAGGTGTTGACTGTGATATATCATAGAGTACATATGGTTGTACACATTTATCATTTGTATTTTTTGTTTTGTTTAGTTACGGAACTGATCAACTATCATCTTTCTGTCTTTCTTTTTTTGTGATGCGAGGATAAATTTATATTTTTATAAATATGAAATTATTGAAGGGATAAACAAAAATCTAATGACACTTTGTAATCTCGGAGGGTCTTAATTTTCTTTTACTTCTACGGAGCTTAATCACAGAGCTCATATTTTATGTAAGGACAATTGGTTGCTATCGCTAATATCACGAATTTTGGTCGAATTCTTAATTCACGGAGCTTAATCACACAAAGCTCATATAGTATTTTGGTAGAACGGGACATGAAGAGAGATGTTTAGTTGGTAGGGAAAGAATTGGAGGATGAGTGAAGGAAGCTTGATATACATACAATGTTGTTGACAAAAGTCGATTGATGTGATGTCGAAAGAACCAACATCGTCAACAAGTAGCAATGATCATTAGATAAATACACACGTTGAAATATACTCCCTCCGTCACTCACTACTTGCACTTATTTCCTTTCTGGGCGTCCCAAGTTATTTGCACTCTTTCCATTTTTAGTAACAATTTATACCTACAGCCGTAATTGTTGACTTTGTCTATCACTCATTCCTTAATCTCCGTATCCAAAAGGAAATGTGCGAGTAGTGCGGGACGGAGGGAGTATATAGTTAGATAAAACGACGATGGCAACAAAGGTATTATCAAACAGAGCTAGAGGGGAGTGGGAAAAACGTATGGATTCAAAATCATCAAAATACCCCCTCACCTTTTCTAAAATTGTTGGGCTCTCTCTCAACAATGTTTGTAAGTTTTTTTTTATCCTTCAATTCAATCATCGCTAAGTAATCACCTAGATAAAAATTGCAACTATTACCTTTTCTTACGAAGATTTTAATTTTTCTTTAGTTTTAAATAATTATTGTATTTGAATATAATACATCTAATATGCCTATGAAGTATGAACTACGAATCAACGCCCTAATTGGATTTGTGTTAGTTGGAAAATACTAATTGATACATAAACTATTAAAATACGACATGTATAAGTTGGTATGGAGTTGATGAAAATGACAAATACAATTTTTTCAGAAGGGATATGTACACACCAATGTCATATTTTAGTTGTAAGATATCATTAAAATAGGGTGGCACTTCTCAAACTGTAAACAATAGATTTTGTGTATATCTAACAAGAATAATTTATTGAAAGTTCACTGCATTTTCGTGACAACTAACTGGACTGCTTAATTTGTTATTTAATCACGTTCCGATGCTCTATCTACAGTCACAAATTTGGTCATTGTTTACAACTCGTTCCACTTGCACATTTTGGACAAATTATTAATCTTATTCTTAACAATAATGAGAATGAGATGATGAAATTTCGAGTTTTTTATCCATAAAATTTTATGCGAGCAGTCAAAATCAACGAGACAAACAAAAGTGGGAGGTTAGGGACATTTTGCGTAATTGATTAGTCACCAAAGTCTAATTTGAATTCAAGAAAATGTAGACACCATTGTAGTTAAAAGTTAAAAAAATAGTAATAAATATATTATCCTGCCTAGCAATAATTGTTCCTTAGGAATACTGTTATCTTAAACATGATCAATAGTAATCTAAATGGAGGATTTATGAACGGCGTTTCCTGATTAAATTCAAAGGGCAATTATTTTTTTAATCCAAATTAACAATCATTATTAGTCACTTGTCATATTAACTAAGGATTAGGATTAGAAAGTCAAGTGGATAGCATTTTATAGTCGACTTGGGTTCTTTTCTGAGTTCACACGAATCGATACGTCACTGGTGCAATTTATTTATACAATATCTATTACTCCATCGAATTCATACTAGATTTTAATTTTCATCATTTATAACTAACTATTCCTACACTGTAATACATGGTCCTTTATTAGTTATTACTCCACATTTCACGTGGATTATAAATTATTTTGATAAACAAGGCATTCAACTAATTAACGTCTCAAATTAAGTTTTGGAGATAGAAGGTCTATGTTCCACCATATATCTCGATTTTATTTTATGAAAAGATATTATCCATATAATTAAAACAATTATTGGTATTAAATAACACATCATAATTATCAATCTTTAGAAATTGATATTTCAACAAACTGACATTCTCATATTACCTTTATCCAGTGGCGAAGCTAGGATTTTTATGACGAAGAGCCCAAATCACTGTTAATAGTTATAGAATTTTTTTAATATTTGCGACATCGAAAGTTTGAAACATTTAATATTTTAAATTTTACGTCAGTATAATATATGAAAATGAATTTTTTATAATATTTAAATGTCTACCATAGGAAAAAGTATAAGTAAAAATATACTACAGTAATTTATAACAAATATAATAAAATAATTATTTTTAAAATTTTATTATAAGTATAATAATGGAACATTATAATTCATCTGCATAAATACAAAATAAAAGAGAAAAAGTCGCCAAAGGGATTCAAACTCGGAACATCTAGGTCACGAAACGACGTCTCCAATCAACTGAGCCACTTAAATCACATATACTAAATCTCTATTTGGGGGACAAGAGCCCCCTGCTCCTAACGTGGCTTCACCATTGCCCTTACCCATATGTAACTACTAAAACTTATAATATGATATAGGATTATTTAACTTAGTTTATTCAAATTTTGGGTCCTTTTTATTTTTTGACTTTTCAATCTTATTGAAACAATTTTTAATGCATGGTCCTTAAATACAAAAAATTCAATTTTGACCTAGGAATGTGTATAGCCATGTGACAGTTTTAAATTGTGGGAAATGTTGATTGTGAGAGAAAATAGAGAGTGCGGATATCATCTTTTGATTCACGTGTTAAGTCGCAAAAACAGTCGTTCTTCTTGAACTCCTGTTCAGCTTAATGGTTCTCCACTATTGAGGAGGCACATAGTTAGATTTTTAGGTAGACACATGAACATATTCCAACATTTACAATTACAACAATAAGTCCACAGACTGCTAATGAACCTACAATAAAAGATTGATGCGTTCCATGATCGATCGATGATTCCTCCTTGCACAGATCACATCCAAATCTGAAGAGTCTATCTTTGGTATTGAGTTTTCTTTGCATGAACGACATTTCTCCAAGCAAGACAACCTTTATTTGCCGTGGGGGTTCGCATTATATGATCATTTTCTATCCCGCCTTTTAAGTTGGATGATGCGACACACGACCTTAATTTACTGCTTTGATCACTCATGCCTTAAAAATTACGTTACATAACTTTGTTTTCATGTGTTGGTAAAACTCAGATTTGCTTTCATCTACATGAAGTTGCACATATTTGGACAAACATGCACATAAATGGCCTTAATAGTTTTACAGAAAAACAAGTGAGTATAATTGTATAAATTCATAGCCTCACAAATTCACAATAATTTTCACACAATAGCAATAGACTTGTACCTAAAGTGGATATAACTAATTATTTTCAGAAACTATTTCTGTCCTTGAAATTTAAATCCATCATATATTACTGACTGTTTCTGGATTTAATAAAAGCGCGTGGAACTATATATGACGACGGCAATATAGACAAGAAAAAACAACAAAAGTGGAATATGTGTGAAATAAAATTCATTACATCCATCTATGCGGCTTATTAGAGTGTCCACTACAAGGCGGACACGCCCAATAGCCTCACCCCAGTTTTTATCTATAGCCCCAGTTTTGTTGTCCATAGCCCCAAAATTTTGTATCCGCCACTATAGTGGACACCTCCAATAGCCCCCAAATTTTATGATCAACTTTCATTTTATAATGTTTCAAGTAATTATGAACAAATTTATCGGGCTATACGTAATTAGAAGAATACGACTATACGAAGTAGAATTAAAATTAAAATTAAAATTACACACTACATTTAATCTAGTACAAATCACTAACATGTTTACACTGCACCACCACCTCTCCTACGTGCCCAGACTTTTTCAATCAAATCGGCCTGCAGTGTATTATGTGATGTGGTCCTGCGCACCGACGGGGGTTATCCACAAAGTAATCATCCATTAGACGATGGTGCGCACCGACGTGGTCTCGTGGGATTGTCCGCCGATGAGTAATGGCACGAGGGATCACATCCTCCGCCTCCTCCGCCAAACGGGCCGCTTCCTCCTGGGTGGCCTGGTGTTGCACATGTTGAATCAGAGCATTCCAGCTGTCTCTCCACAAAT
This sequence comes from Salvia splendens, assembly GCF_004379255.2. Classification (NCBI taxonomy): domain Eukaryota; kingdom Viridiplantae; phylum Streptophyta; class Magnoliopsida; order Lamiales; family Lamiaceae; genus Salvia; species Salvia splendens. The sequence continues at coordinate 72,120 of NW_024598549.1, read as the reverse complement.
TGTTCATTTTCGACCCCAAATTGTAGTGAGAGAAATTTTTATAGATGTAGAGTTGGAATGGTGTGAAAATAATGAATGGAGTGGGGTGTATTTATAGGTGAATTGAAATGTAAAAAAAAAAATTTAAAAATCGGCTATAGCCGCGGCTGTCGATGCCGCCACTATAGGCGCCGCGCCTATAGTCGCGTCCGCCCCTATTTCGGTGTCCGCCCGCGCTCTCCACTATAGCCGCTCGCCCTCCGCCTATAGCCGCGGACGCCTTATCGTGGACACCCTTAGCAAGACCCAAAATCACAAAATTAGCCGGTCAAACCAACCCACTCCCTGTGTTGACCATCTTTTTTTTCCTACTTATATATAGCTAATGCCTATAGTTTCCTCGTTCTCATTTTTTTCTTGCACGCACAATTTCAAAAGTGGTTAGAAGACTTAGTCATAAGGGAGATTTTTTATAGTTGGAAGAATCTCTCCTTTTTCTTCATATATTATACTCCTACTTTCATATCCATTTTCCCAATTTATATAGCACAAAAAGCTCTAATTTTGCACTACAAGAACTAGTTGTTCATATTCATTCATAACCCATTTTACAACTTATTGTATAGTTTGACATGTACAAATCCCAAATGCAAAATTCGGAAAATAATCAAAACCACCACCATCACCACCACCACCACTCCGACACTGAAATTGTAGACAAAGCCTCTTTCAGCGGTCCACTTAGTGGGCCGCTGAAGAGGCCGGGCGGGGGGAGGAAAAGCGCCCGATTCAACATCCCGGGAGACTCCCCTGCCTCGGCCAACTCCGGCGATGACTACGTGGAGATCACCCTCGACGTCCGGGAGGACTCGGTGGCGGTGCACAGCGTGAAGGCGGCGGGCGGCGGCGAGGTGGAGGATCCGGAGCTGGCTCTGCTGGCCCGGGGCCTGGAGAAGCGGTCCTCATTCGGATCCTCCGTCGTCCGAAACGCCTCGTCGAGAATCCGGCAGGTCTCGCACGAGCTCAAGCGCCTCGCCTCCCTCACGCGCCGCCCCCAGCCGCCGGGGAGGTTCGACCGGACCAAGTCCGCCGCCGCGCATGCTCTTAAAGGCCTCAAGTTCATCAGCAAGACCGACGGCGCCGCCGCCTGGGCAGGCGTCGAGAAGCGCTTCGACGATATCACCAAAGACACCAACGGCTTGCTCCCTCGCGCCCGCTTTGGCGAATGCATCGGTAATTAATTCATTTCCTTTCAAATTTTCCTTTATTATTATTATTAAAAAAAACATAGCAAAATTGTTGGTTTTGATTAGGCATGAACAAGGAGAAGGAGTCCAGCGATTTCGCCGGCGAGCTCTTCGACGCGCTAGCGCGGCGGAGGAACATCACCGGCGGGTGTATTAACAAGGGGCAGCTGAGGGAATTCTGGGACCAAGTTGCTGATCAAAGCTTCGATACGCGCCTTCAAACCTTCTTCGACATGTAAAGAATTGATTTCGAATCTTGATATGTCACGATCGGAAAATCATTCATTGCACATGATATTTTATTTTATTTATATTAATTTTTTTTCCCGCGCAGGGTTGATAAAGATGCCGATGGCAGAATCACAGAGGAGGAAGTCAGAGAGGTAAGAAGCAATAATAATCCACTATACTATTGTTATTATTATGCTAGATTTATTAATTTATATACATTGACTTTCGATCATCATAATTCACAATATAATTAAATGCAGATTATTGCAATAAGTGCCTCCGCGAACAAGCTGTCGAATATTCAGAAGCAAGCGGATGAATATGCAAGATTGATTATGGAAGAATTGGACCCTAATGAGATGGGATATATCATGGTAAATTAATAAATGCACTCATAAAAAGATGTAGCTAGTTAATTTTCAAAAAATTAAATAAAAAAACCGAATAATGTATTTTGTTTGAAAATAGATTGAGAATTTGGAGATGCTGCTGCTGCAAGGGCCGAGCCAATCGGTTAGAGGCGAGCGCGAGAGCCGGAATCTGAGCAAGATGTTGAGTGAGAAATTGAGGGCAAATGAAGAGCATGGCATAAAGAGGTGGTACAGAGATGGTCGTTACTTTTTGCTTGATAATTGGCAGAGAGTTTGGGTGATGGCTTTGTGGATTGGAGTTATGGCTCTTCTCTTCACTTGGAAATACATCCAATACAAGGATAGAGAGGCCTTCGAGGTGATGGGCCACTGCGTCTGCATGGCCAAAGGCGCCGCCGAGACCCTAAAGCTCAACATGGCTCTCATTCTCCTCCCCGTCTGTCGGAACACCATCACCTGGCTCCGGAACAAGACCAGGCTCGGGGCCGCCGTCCCCTTTGACGACAATCTCAACTTCCACAAGGTAAGTAAGTAACACTAATAAAAATAAATACATTATAAATGTCACATCAAACATGATTCTGGTAATAATTAATTAATAGGTTATTGCGATCGCGATTGCAATGGGAGTTGGAATACATGGGATAAGCCATCTAGCGTGTGATTTTCCCCGTCTCATGAGGGCGACGGCAGATGAGTACGAGGACATGGTGCCTTTCTTCGGGGAGCAGCCGAGGAGCTATTGGGTGTTCGTCAAAGGGTGGGAAGGTGTGAGCGGAATTGTGATGGTAGTGCTAATGGCAATAGCCTTCACACTAGCTTCACCGTGGTTTAGGAGAGGAAAAATTAATGTACCAAAGCCTTTGAATAAGCTCACCGGATTCAATGCGTTTTGGTATTCGCATCATCTATTTGTGATTGTATACGCTTCCCTCATTATTCACGGCATCAAGCTCTACTTGACCAAAGAATGGTACAAGAAAACGGTAAGTCCTTAATCATCATTAACCTTCCTACTTGATACTCAACTTGTACTTGGTATTCATAATTATGTACTGTATCTTTTTTTACTTCAGACGTGGATGTATTTGGCCCTTCCGCTTACTCTCTATGCCTCCGAAAGATTGATTAGGGCATTTAGGTCGAGCATCAAGGCAGTCAAGATCCTGAAGGTACGAATTGTTTCTCATTTTGGGTCATCCACGATTTATAATCTTATTCGATTATTTTTATTAATATATATGTATGATGAAGGTGGCTGTGTACCCCGGGAATGTGCTAACGCTTCACATGTCTAAGCCGCAAGGATTTAAATACAAAAGTGGGCAATACATTTTCGTCAATTGTGCTGCTGTTTCCCCATTCGAGTGGTACTTGCCTCATTACTACTATTATTTAAATATTACTACTATATATAAATTTTGGAAAATTGATTGGTCTATATTTGACGTGATTGCAGGCACCCATTTTCCATTACTTCAGCACCCAGAGACGATTATGTTAGTGTTCACATCAGAACACTTGGTGATTGGACCAGGCAATTGAAACAAGTATTTTCTAAGGTACCCCAATTTCCTATATATATTCACTTTATATTCATTCATCATCCATCTGTTACAACTTATAACGAACTCTATTTATTTGCCATTTAAATAAATGTTGCACAACTGCATTATTTGCCTAGATCAAGCTACCTATGTCCTATTAATGTTAAGATATATATGTCCTATTTTTTAGCTTCCCATATATATACAAATCATATCCTTAATAATTTTTATTTTTTAGCAATGTATTACCGAAAAAATAATTATAGCAATGGCCATCGCCTTCTTTTTTGGTGACTAACCAAAAGATAAAGATTTTTCTAATAAAGTGTGTATTGTAAGCTGTAGAAAACAGATCAAGCAATACAACTCTGCCCTCTTTTCTTCCCGTGGACGTAGATTTACCTCAGTAAATCGAACCACGTAAATTCTCTGTGTCGTGATCTGCATTTTCCTGCATTCATCACCATCAAAAATTCGCGGATTCATCACTATTGTTCTCAATTAAAATAACTTCTATATACTCCCTCCGTCCCCCATTAAGTATCATAGTTTTTTTTTTATTTTGGTTTGCCCCATATTAATTGTCCCATTTCATTTTTATCATTTTTTGGTAGCGGATCCTATATTCCACTAATTCATTTTTACTCACATTTTACTATGAAATTAATATATAAAGTATGACTCACATTTTACTAATTTTTTTTAATCCACTTTCTATTACATTTTTTAAAACCTGTATCAAGTCAACGTGATACACATATTGGGGGACGAAGAGAAGTGTTTTAAGGTGTTAGGTTTCTAAGTGACTATTTTGAGATGTAGAGGGTTTGTGCATTTCACCTAGAATTTGATTGAGTACTTTTATTTTTCCATGATTTATGATTTTTCATAGATATATCCATACAACACTTTTGACCGACTAATTTCTTTTTTGCTAAAAAAAATGAACTTTGAGTTTTAATTAGATTTTGTGATATAGTTTAATTATTAACTACTATAATCAAGTATGATATCCGCATTTTTAATTAAAATATCAATAGCTTTAATATTTAATTGTAATAAAAATAAGAAAAATTAAAGGAAAAAAAGAACAAGAAAGTAGAAAATTGAAGGAAACCAAAATAAAAAAATTGCCCAATGAATGATTTAATATCGTTATATAGACGACTAAATAGTGCATGCTAGTGGAAAATTTCAATTGACAAAAATACCCTTGAGGAAAAATTTTCAATAAGGATAAAAATGTCACGAAAAATGCAAAAAAAGGACCTTAAATGTGATTAACTATGACAAGGTGTACCATGCTAATAGAATTCACTGGAAGACTTGCCTAGTGCCCAACTTTTGGATCGGTTTATCCAACTAGGTAAATTCAATATCAATGATAGACTATTTAGATTTGGAGTTCTCTGGAAAATTGCAAGCGATCTGTGCGTGTTTTGCAAGAAGGAGCGAGAAACTATCAATCACATCATGTTCGGGTGTAAGTTCTCTAGTATTTTGTGATATTTCTATTGCGCTTTCTCACTTGGATGGATGCATATTTCTACAGGTTTGGTAAGAATATGTGGACATCCCTATTTTATGTGATTTCGTGGTACATATGGTGGCTTAGAAACAAAGTGACCTTCCAAAAAATTGAACCAAATTGGGATGTTGAAAGAAGACTCATTCTTTGGAGGCCCGACTCATGAATTAAAGGGTGGTGCCCGAACTTTCCTTTTCTACATAGAGAATTGTATGACGACTTGTTCAAAGTTAGAAGGTGGTTTAGAAGTTATGAAAGAATCAATACTACTTGCCGAGTGACACACAGGTGTACTTGCCGAGTGACACAAAGGTGAACTTCACCTCGCTTCTCTAACTTCTTTTTTTGCCCTCTTTGCATGTAGTTGGGATAGCTCTTGGCTTTTGGTGGTTGTGTTGTTACTTGCCCCTTTTGTTGCTTTTTATTGGCGGGAAGTGTGTTGGTCATGATTTGTTGTGCGCTTCGCTTATTCCTTAGTTTTTTTGGCTTGATGTCGGTCTTATTTTGATTTCGTTATGGTAATGATTTTGTTGTTTGTTTTGATTGGGTTGAACTTTGTGTTTTTAATGCTCACTACATTTTGTGGTTTTAGCTTTTAATTAATAAAAAAAATGAAACCTCTTAAGTCTGTAAACAAAAATGAAACCAATCAATCTCTAGCTTTTAAGATAAACAAAATGTAGTGAGGTCTTAAACAACACAACACAAAACAACCAAGCAAACAAAATCACATACACTATTTTTAAGATAAAGCCATATGAAATGCTTGATGGCAATAGATGGAAACGGAAACGGAAACATACATAACAAAATAACGCAGAATACTTACAACCAGATTCTTCTGGTGAAACCAATATTCATTAGTGTAGAAACTGCTGATCACAAAGCTGCTGCTTGGCGACAAGAGTCAAACACAGGAGGCCATCGATCAACAACTCGAGCTCAAATATGCGACACAAGAGCAAGCGATGGAGACTCAATCTCATACTTACTGGTCCAGAATACACGAAGCAGCCTCCAAATTAAATTAGGCACCAGCTCCAAAAACGAAGCCAGTTTTTCTCATGCCTCATTGCTCCCTCACACCAGGATTGGTTTAAGGAGTTTCTTTTTCTTTCAGTGAAATAGAAAAATATGCAGGCCTTCTCAGACTCTCCCACTCTTCACATGAAACTTTCATGTTTATTGTGCTTTGGTAGTATCAACTAGAAGATGCAGATTTTAATGGCTGTTGGACATGGTCACACAGCCATTCATAATTAAAAAAAAAAACTGCAATCCCAATCTATCACAAATACCGTTCAAGTTACAAGCAACCATCTACAACGAGAAACGTTCAGTACAAAAAATCACACCGTGCTTCGATTTTTTTTTGAGAAAGAGAGAATCATGAATCTTGAAAAGGGTTCTGAAAGTCTTCAGCTAACCAGCATTCGGCCTGAATTAAAATTATGACATTCCACCAAAAGTTCAAGCAATCAATATCTGAAGTATTGTAAAGAGTATTGGGATCAAATCATTCTCTGCATTCAAACTAAACACTAGTAAACAAAGAAATATATAAAGGCATATGTTGTCAGTTGGGGAAGAAGTTTAGCATGAAAATCATTAGACAAACAAGAAACCATCCAAAGATTTTCTTTCAAAATAAGAATAGAAATATTTGGTAGGCATAATATCATCACAGCTTCCAGAAGATATAAAATAATTGTGGATATGCAGAGAATAAATCACCAGGGCAGAAGATATAAGAATCCAAACGGCTTAGTGCTTCAGAACAATTGAATTTATACCTATTTTGGAAATAATTGAAGAGCAAAAGTATCATGAACCTTGAGGTGAAATGCAACATTATTTAATTGAGGCTGACATCATAGACTGAACCATTTTCAGAATGGATGTGGTTTCTTTGAGCATCTTCTACTAAGGAATCAGCAGAAGAGTCTTCTGGAGTTGTGAGGATCTCAGAGATGAATTTGATAAAAGAGCAAAGCCCACCGAGGAAGTTATGATCAATAACCCCATTGCCTTTATGAACGTGGGCGAAATCCACAAGCTTGATTTCTGCTCGGGGGCTCTTCCCGCTCGATGCAAGATCCTTTTCAAACATCATAAGTACTGAGGAAGAATAGAAATGATAGATGGTTTGATCCTCAAACCATGCCTTCAATTCCACCAACTGTGATAAAATACCATTGGAGCCACCATAAACAGTTGATGCAAATGCACAATCTGGTTTCATATGCGGCTCTTCTGATGTGTTAGAAGAAACAAAGCTTTTCAGAAGCAACTTAACTTCATCAGCTGAAAGAGTCTGGATCGACAATCTGTTCTCCGGCTCCCAGTATCCTGATTCCGTGCTTTTAAAGATTCGTGCGCCCGACACTCTAAATCCTAGCGGAAGGCTGGAAGTTCCCCTATCCTTCTTTAAACACCTGTGAACGTAGCCCTCTGGAGCTTGCTGATGCCAAGTCCTTGAACCAATTTTGATGTCCATTATAGATGGATTTACACGACTAAAAGTAAGATCTTGTAAGACTAGATGAGTTTGCATACCCGATCCATCAGATGCTTCCACGAGCCGAGTACCATCAAACTCGGGGAAGAAGCTTTTGATATGGTCAGGAATTTTAGTGTTTGAAGAGAATGATGCATAGAAAGAGACCTCGTTAGCTCCACGCTCATCACCCTGAAGTGGCTTGTAGAAACGCCCTGCATCGTCAACAAGTGGTCCGAGCCGTCCATCACGAGCTCTGTGTCCAGCAACCTGATGATCTGGGACTTTAAGCATGCTGCTTAGCAGAATTTGATTTTTTCTACAGAAGTTTGACTTATTTAAAAATCAAAACCCTTCAACCCTGGCCACACTCAAACATACATAAACAGTATAAAAGCAGAGCATGAAAATTAAATAAAAGACTTAAGAATCCTGAAAGTAATATAGGTCATGAGATTTATCCAAATATTCCAATTTTCCAGCAGGAAGAATAAGAGGATTTCATTAAAGTCGGATGCAAAGTAAAACACATGTAGTTCAAATCAAACTAGTTACCTGTTCTTGGACGATGCTATTCCAACCAAAGGCTATCATCAATTACTTAAATTTGCAGTTTCACAAAAATTCTAGTCATCTAGTTATGGGTAAAATACTCAAATCCAACAGAAAAAGGAGCTAAATTTTCCACAATTTTTCCATATTCCGCATTTTGGTTTGCCATTGAGATTAAGATAACAACAATGCACTATTACCATGTACTCTCCTTTTCTCTATCTTGATGATGAGCAGAATGTCAACACTATACTACACTAGCTGGAGAAGTTGAATCACCTATACATACATGTATGTCTTCACTAATATACATATATGAGGATGTCAACAATATAATGCCCACACATATGCAGTGATATCATAGATATAAATCAAGTACTCCGTATGTAACTTTATTTACCAATTCAAAAGATTAAGTTGAATTAGGCACTTTATCCTCCACACAAGAATCATGGTCAAAAGTATAGCAACAACACATGCAAAACCACATAATTTCAGTCAGTATAGTTGAAAGCAGATCAAGATCACTTGTTTATCCTAATTACAAAGAATCGTATCGTATCCAATGAAAAGATACCTCCTCAAATTGACAATTCGGGAAACCAATCATATACATAAACCAAGCACAAATTCACTTTGAATAAGATCCCTTTCCATCCACTCAAAAGAGAATCTATACTTCCCAAATGCATAAAAAAATACTTATAAAAAAGCTTGTACCTTTTTCCTGGATTGTGAAAGAAGATTTGCTGGGTTAAAAAAACCTCGAAAATGACGAGGTTAAAGGGGTTTGCCTTTCTGGGTTTTTGCCACCCGAGTCGATAATCCAAATAGTTTTGGCATTACGCCAAACGTGAGAAGAAAATAATCCATACATACTACTACACTATTTTTCACAATTTGTGCATGGAAGAAGACTATTTTATATTGCTACTTAAACCCAAGAATTGGATACAATGTGCATTTCAGGAGCGATTGTCAAGTTATTATATAATTCTTGAATAGCTAAATTTTTACTATTAACTTTTATGTAATGATGAATCTTGATACTGTGAGTATTTACGTAGGAGCAACAACATAATTTATTTAGTTTTTAAATACTTTGATAATGGGAGCAGCATAAAATATAAGTAAAATAAAAAATCTCAATTTATAATAAAATTTTCCCACATCGTTTTCTTATGTAATTGTCCCACCCATTAGGCTTTGCACGAATAAACTAAGATTTACTAAGTTCAGGTAAGCTTGGTTTATCAAGTAACCAAAGCTTATTAAAGTTCAAATTTAATAAGCAATTGAGAGTTAAAACTTTTAATGAATCACACGTGAATTTTTAAGAAACTGTTCTAAGCGATAAGCCTGAATAGAACTCCATGGAGCACTTGATGATTTATTTCTTGTAATTAAGTTACTCAATCTACAACAACTTGACGAAGTCAGATTTCAATCAACATCTTATTAGAACGATGTTGCAAACCTCACAGTATATACAACTCCATTTTTATGTCTCAAATACAAAAAAAGGTAAGGGGATTTTATTTGGCGGCGGGATCCACCCCAACATCCCTCAATGTCTCCACCTTTACTGCCCTGCAACCACCACCATGTATTCAACATATGCACATACATTAATTTAGCTTTCAAACAAGACAATAAAAAATAAGCTACAATAGAATTTCTCTAAGATTAAATTAGGGATAGGAATGAGTAATTTGTCTAGGATGAAATAGTTCATCACCATGATATTCGCATTATAGGTTTGTACGTAGTTTTTGAGAATAAAGCAGCAACTGAACAAGAGATAAAAATAGTTATAGTCATTATGCACAAATAATCACGACAACTAAACAAACTCCTAAAATTGTAAAGATAAGTGAGATAAATATATGATGAGACACCAATAAAATAATGTTGGTTTCTGGGATTACAAAGATAACTACCGGGCGTAATACAACCCAAAAGAAAGAAAAGGAAGAACTGAACTTAAAAATACAACGTATAAACGAAACTACTAAACCAGTGTGATTAGCCGAGTCGAGGAGGCCTCTTCCCGCAAGACGAGATACGCCCCGGTAGTGCTCTTCGGTTTGGCGTGTCGTCCCCAAAGGTAAAAACGGCTACGTCTCTATTGATGTAGCACCGCAATCAACAGAGCTCCGGCGAACTGGATGGAGGAGAGGGCAGAGCTTCGACAGAAAAACTATGCAGGGAGAGTGTTACGAGCCTATTATTATTTAGTTTAGATATGCAAATCCCTACTATATCTCTTAACGAAGAATCTCCGTCCAACGATCGAACAACACACAAATCCGGCGCCCCTAACGTTGGGGTCGGCGGTAAATCAAACGAGAGGCTGGCGCGGAGAAACTCTCTCCGTCGGCAGCAAGAAGGTTCAATTTCGTATTGCTCAAGTTTTGTGGCAAAATAATTCTTCATTCAATTCATCGATGGATTTCCCCATACAATGATATAATCTCTCCTATTTATAATACTAGATACTAATACCCTAACTTAATGACCAAGAAAATAATATAAGAAAAGAAGATATGCAAATCCCTACTATATCTAAACTAAATAATAATAGGCTCGTAACAACTCCCCCACGGTTAAAATCCACCTTGTCCTCAAGGTGGGAACCACGACACAATGACGATCTTCGCGAAAATATGCTTTGGTGAGGCGTCTTCTCCTGGATCAAACACATATCGAACAACTAAACGTTTCCCTTTATCCCCTCCATCAAAAATCAACAAAGGAGACCCCATGTAGTCCGCAAAATTCCATCCCAAAACGAAAAGCTCGTCCATGACTCTCAGAATTCTCAAACATGGCGTGTCATTGCGCGGAGGGATCAACCTTGCATCGGTGTCGAGCGATGTTGATCGAGGATTCAGCCGTGTAGGATCCCTAACATGCAAATTCCCACAGATAAAGACAATCTCCTTCAAACGTATTGGAAAGGACGGTGCAACTTTGTTTCCAACTAATGCACATCGATAAGCACCACAATTTTTGCTTAAACAATTCTCAACAACATCGTTAGATGTCATTCGAGCAGCATCGAGAGATGCGACGACCTTCTTCACTTCCTCAATGGAATCAACCTCCTCGTCGTCATCTAACAATGTTTCTTCCTCTCCACTGATATAGGGGCAGCATGGCGGAGAGATCACAGCGGGTGGGGGCAGTTCATCTAACAATCCGCTCTCCTCTCCGCTATCGTCGTCGGGGATGCAAGATGGAACTGTTGGGGGATGATTCGAAGATGGGACAGCAGCTACAGCGGGTAGTGGCGCTGCCGAATGGCCGTGGCTTGTCATGCTCAAGCAAGATGGTGAGCGTTGTGGTGGTGGCGGCGGGACAACAATGACAGTTAGTTGTGAGTTGCTAGATGGGTCATGGTCGACATCAACGTCTTCATCATATCCCTCAGAGTCACCATCATAATCAGGGTAATATATAGAAGCGTTGTCTTCATAATCCCGATTACCCATCGACACCCGAGCACCCGGCAGGTCCCAACAGGATGGTTGGCGAGAAGGCCCGTGCTGCGGCTCCAGAAATTGACGACGCGGGAACCCCCTGTACGTGGGCGGCGGCCCGTAACGAGTTTGGTGGAGGTGGTGCGGCCGGCGTCTATCCGGTTGATATGGAGGCGGCGGTGGGTACCTATCCGGCTGGTGGTGTTGTGGCCGTCGGTACGTAGGCTGGGTGTAAAGCCGACGCTGCTTGTCCCAATTAGTGCCGCCACGATCAGGAAGACCGTTAGGTGGTTCTGGATCAGGCCGTTGTGGTGGTTGAAGCTTCCCCCGTCGTCGGTCCTTCGCGTCCAAAAGCGACTCCAATTTGTCGAATCTAGCCATGATCTTCTCAAACCCAAGGGACAAGGGGTCGCCCGACCACGCCACGTCGATGCAGTTGTGTGACATGATAATGGAAAAAATTGGATGTTGATGTCCTTCCACGTAGAAATTGACCTCTAATTAGGGTGAATGGATGCGGAGGGTGAGAACCGATGAAAGCACCAGTTGTTAAGAGTGCACCACTCTTAACGAAGAATCTCCGTCCAACGATCGAACAACACACAAATCCGGCGCCCCTAACGTTGGGGTCGGCGGTAAATCAAACGAGAGGCTGGCGCGGAGAAACTCTCTCCGTCGGCAGCAAGAAGGTTCAATTTCGTATTGCTCAAGTTTTGTGGCAAAATAATTCTTCATTCAATTCATCGATGGATTTTCCCATACAATGATATAATCTCTCCTATTTATAATACTAGATACTAATACCCTAACTTAATGACCAAGAAAATAATATAAGAAAAGAAGATATGCAAATCCCTAATATATCTAAACTAAATAATAATAGGCTCGTAACAGAGAGGGAGAGAGCTTATGATGCAGAATGCTTTTTGAATTGTGTAGTGATGCATGGAATGGCTGGCCTATTTATAGGCTCAGTCCACTGCAGGGGGTCAACAGCCATGATGGCTGTCATCATGGCAATTCGTAACCGACGTCGGTTACAGACGTGTGGCAGGAGTGTGCCATCCGTGTGTGGAGCGTGTGGATTTCTCACGTGGCACCCGTGACTGTGCCTCGCTTGACGACGTGTCAAGCCACTTGGATTGCTGACTCGGCGGTGGTCCAAAAAGAATAGTTTGGGCCAAGCACCAAGCCCAAAGACCAATTGCCAAGATCCAAGTCCAAGATCGAGATCGGGATCGGGATCGGGATCGGGATCGGGATCGGGATCGGGATCGGGATCGGGATCGGGATCGGGATCGGGCCCGAGGCCCGCGGCCCGCGACCGCGAGCACGGGCTCGGGCTCGGGCTCGGGCTCGGGCGGGCGGGCGGCGGCGGCGCGTGTGCGCGCGTGGGCTCTTTCACCCATCTTGGTCCACTATAATTATTAAGTAACATAAAGTCACTTAATTTATACACATTAAAGATGTGTTAATCCTCCAATGTGGGATAATTAACACTTAGTTAATTATTCTCTAAGCTCCAACTCTAAGCTTTAATTAAAAGCTAATTATGCCCAACTTTAATCCACTATTTCTCACTCACCGGAAATCGGATTTGAGAAAGTGAATATACTACATTCACCTACGTAAAATGTAGAACGACGCTATGTCATTTAATTTCACAAAATTAAATGTCTCATCACAGTTATTATTTGGTCAAAATCCATTGACCGGGCATATTTAATCCATGATTTTTACAATCCCCCACATGAGTGGAAATAGCCGAATGCATATGCATGCAGACACAAGCTCAACCCTCGCGAGGTATATAAGCATAAGGATAGGTAGTTGTTGACTTTGAACCCTCCATAGTCGACACCATCGGATACACAGGCGGCTTAGTAGCGCGATGCTTTGAACTAATCCCCCACGGCGTGCACCGAGACAATGGTGTTAACGCTTAAACACCTCAACCTCATCCGTTCTCACGTTTTGTGTCCATTGCGGTCTTGGACACCACTTTGGATTCATAAGTGCATTTTTTTTATGAAGCGACCACACTTCGCACTTACATAGGTGATTCTTAGTCAAGTACCTTGCCATACTTGGTCTCTTTGAGAATTCCATCTCTTTGAGATCCTTAAGAACCATTAAAAGTCATAGACTTAGTCTTTACCACTAGGCAAGCTCTCCAACACTCTATTGCTCTCTAGGGAATAGATATAGTTGAGTGTTTCTCATGAACTCTCATAGCTTAGTTGTCCCTTTGAACCAAGTTCTTGGGATCTCCAGTCATCATGGTTGGGTTACCACTATGACAATTCTTTAGTTTGTGGATTTCAAACCCATTCCCTCTAGCAACTTATTCATTTGATCACGGTTTAACCCTTTGGTTAGCGGATCCGCTAGATTATCTATTGACTTCACATAGTCAATTGTAATCACCCATGTTGTGATCAAATGTCTCACGGTGTTATGTCGTCGACGTATATGTCGAGACTTACCGTTATAGAAACCATTGTTTGCCCTTCCAATAGCCGCTTGGCTATCGCAGTGAATCAGCACTGGTGGCACTGGCTTAGACCAACATGGAATGTCTTCAAGGAAGTTCTTAAGCCACTCGGCTTCCTCACCAGCCTTATCTAAGGCAATGAACTCCGATTCCATTGTTGATCGGGCTATACAGGTCTGTTTTGTGGATTTCCACGATACAGCACCACCCCCAATAGTAAAGACATATCCACTTGTTGAAAGTGAGTCTCTATTATCGGATATCCAATTGGCATCACAGTACCCTTCAAGTACCGGGGGGTATCTCGAGAAGTGTAGCCCAAGATTTTGAGTGTGTTTTAAATATCTCAAAACCCTCACAAGAGCTCTCCAATGCTCTTTGCTTGGATTGCTCGTGTAACGACTTAACTTGTTCACGGCACAAGCAATGTCAGGTCGAGTGCAATTAGTCAAGTACATAATGCACCCGATGACCCGTGCATACTCTTCTTGTGCAACGGGCTCGCCTTTGTTTTTGCTCAAGTGAACGTCGAGTTCAATTGGAGTCTTAACCGGCGCGCCATCATAGGCTTTGAATTTATTCAATATCTTCTCAACATAATGTGATTGTGTTAAGATGATTCCATCATTCGTTCTTAGAATCTTCATTCCAAGAATTACATCGGCTAGACCCATGTCTTTCATGTCAAAGTTTCTCTTTAACATGGCCTTTGTATCGTTAATTACTTGAGTGTTGCTACCCAAGATTAACATATCATCAACGTAGAGACACACTATAACATGACCGTTATTAGTGCTCTTGATGTAGACACATTTGTCGCACTCGTTGATTTTAAACCCATTTGATAACATCACATTATCAAACTTCAAGTGCCATTGCAATGGCGCTTGTTTCAATCCATATAGGGATTTCACGAGCTTGCATACCTTTTTCTCTTGTCCAGGTACTACAAACCCTTCGGGTTGTTCCATGTAGATTTCGTCTTCTAGTTCACCATTCAGAAACGCGGTCTTTACATCCATTTGATGAATCTCGAGATTGTGCAATGCAGCAATAGCGAGAAGCACCCGGATAGATGTAATCCTTGTTACAGGTGAATAGGTATCGAAGAAGTCATGTCCTTCTTTTTGTTTAAAACCCTTTACTACTAATCGGGCTTTATACTTATCAACTGTTCCATCGGCCTTAAACTTTCTTTTAAGAACCCATTTGCATCCTAAAGGTTTAGCACCTTCGGGCAAATCAACCAACACCCATGTGTGGTTCAGCAAAATTGAATCAATTTCGCTTTGAACAGCTTCTCTCCAATGCAGCCCGTCTGGGCCAGCAAAGGCTACTTTTATCGATGTTGGTTCTTCATCCAACATGAAAGCAATGTAGTCAGGACCAAAAGTTTTTGGTGTTCTGACTCTATTACCACGTCTTAGTACTGTATCTTTTGGATCGGGCCTTGCACGCTTGCGCGATTCAGGTTCCGCATCTGTTGATTTAGAACTAGTGGCTTCTTCTTCCACTTGTTTAGAACTAGTGGCTTCTTCAATTCTTGTCTCAGAATTGGTTGATACTTTTTCCTTATCTTTGCAAGGAAAGGTATTTTCGAGAAATACAACATTCCTCGACTCAATTGTTGTTCCTACTGTGATAGTCGATATTTCAGACTTGTGAACAACAAATCGATATGCACTACTGTTAAGTGCATATCCAATGAAGATGCAATCAACCGTCTTAGGTCCGATTGTAACTTCTTTGGGCGGAGGAACCATCACCTTTGCCAAACACCCCCACACTTTGAGGTATTTGTAGGATGGCTTCCTTCCCTTTCACAACTCATAAGAAGTAACATCTTTTCCTTTGAGAGGGATTTTATTCAAGATATAGTTTGCTGTCAAAACAGCTTCCCCCCACATGTTATGTGGTAATCCTGAACTGAGTAGCAGTGCATTCATCATCTCTTTTAGAGTTCGATTCTTGCGTTCTGCAACACCATTAGATTGTGGTGAATATGGAGCAGTTGTTTGATGAATTATACCACTTGCGTTGCATAACTCCTCAAACGGGGCTACATATTCGCCTCCTCTATCGCTTCGAATCATTTTGATTTTACAACCAAGTTGATTCTCAACTTCGTTCTTATAATTTTTGAACGCCTCTATTGCTTCATCTTTGCTTCTTAAAAGATAAATGTAGCAATACCTTGTGCAATCATCTATGAAAGTGATAAAGTACTTTTTACCACCTCTAGTTTGCACCATCTTTAAATCACATACATCCGTGTGAATTAATTCAAGGGGTTTTGTGCTTCGTTCAACCGAGTGAAACGACAACTTAGTCATTTTTGCTTCAAGACAAATTTCACATTTATCTTGGATATCCAATTCATTAGCCTTTAGTAAATCTAAATTTACTAATCTTTTAATGGCTTTTGAATTTACATGTCCCAATCTACCATGCCACAAATTTGAAGACTCAATCAAATAAGAGGAAGTAGATGCTTTATTCTTATTGGCCAATGGCTTCGCAACACTTCGAGTTGCTACACTAAGCTTGAAAAGCCCATCGGTTACATAACATTTTCCGATGGATTTTCCAAACTTATACAAGACAAACCTATCGGACTCAAATACAAGTTTAAACCCTTTATTAACTAGTATTGATCCTGACACTAGGTTCTTGCGGATGTCCGGGACATGCAGCACATCCTTCAAAGTGATAGTTAGGCCAGACGTCATCATGAGAATCACGTTGCCAACGCCGAGGACTTCGGACGATGCTTGATTCCCCATGTTGATCTTCCTTCCTTCAACAGCAGTGTAGGAGGCAAACTTGCTCCTGTCGGAGCAAACATGAGCAGTAGCGCCGGTGTCGATGTACCAGCCTTCCTTGTTATCAACAAGGTTAACCTCTTCAGTGACCACAGCAATGAGGTCGTTCTCATCCCAGTCCTTGAACTCCTTCTCAACGACGTGGGCTGCCGGCTTCTTCTTCTTGCTGCGGCAGTCTTTGGCAAAGTGGCCCGGTTTGCCACATTTGTAGCAGTCGCCTTCAAACTTCCTTGAAGGCTGCTTTCCCTTCCCTTTGTCATTTGGACGGTTTGGGCGAGGGCGTTTGTTGGAGGGACCGCCCCGCTCCAACAGGTTGGCTTTGGCTTCATTTGGGGTGAAGCCTTTAGCCTTCTGATCACTTTTGCGCACGTCGGCCTCAATGCGCAACTTCACGATCAAGTCTTCAAGGGTCATCTGCTTTCGCTTGTGCTTGAGATAACTCTTGAAGTCCTTCCAACTTGGAGGGAGCTTGTCAATGATCGTGCACCTTAGGAATTTATCGGGCAAGGTCATCCCTTCAGCCACTAATGAGTGGATGATCATTTGGAGCTCTTGGACTTGCTCCATGACGGGTCGAGAGTCGACCATTTTGTAGTCCATAAACTTGGATGCTACAACTTGTTCCGTCCCAGCAGCATTATCTATGCTATACTTCTTTTCTAGGTTTTCCCACATTTGTTTAGATGTGGTTACATTGGAGTATACATTGTACAAACTATCATCTAAAGCACTTAGAATGAAATTTTTACAAAGGTAATCTCCTTTCCTCCAAGCTTCATAATCTGCCATTACTTCGAGCCTAGTCTCTTGGTCGCTTGGTGCGGGCGGCTCGTTCTCCGTGAGGAAGTTGGCGACGCCCAATGTTGTCAAGTAGAACAACATCTTCTGGTACCACCGCTTGAAGTCAGATCCTCCAAACTTTGGTGGCTTCTCGGCAGGTGGTATCATTCTTGGTGCCAAAGGTGCCGCGCTTGGTCCTTGGAAGGAACCAATTCCGTTGCCCCCGAAGGAGCCAACAACGTGGTTGGGCATAGAGCCCCCACCATTCATGTTGGGCATAGAGCCCGCCATGGTCGTACCAGCCCCGAAGGGACTAGCACCCGCATGAGACCCGAAGGCCCCAGCATTCGTGTTGATCCCGAAAGATCCAACACTAGTATTGAGCACGAAGGCACCAACACTCGATCCATTAAAGGATCCGAAGGAACCACTAAAAGTGGAACCAACCGAACCACCAAAGGTGGAACCAGTGGACGCCCCGAAGGGGTTGTCCCAAACCCAAGGGACGGTGGATGAGGCAGCTGGGAAGCCGGGAGTTGGCATCATCGAGGGAGCCGATGAAGTGTTGACCGGTCCAGTGGTCGCCATGGTGGAGGGAATGGCGGCGGCGGTGGTGGCAGCGGCGGTGTTGGAGTCGGTAGACATCTCCAGCAAAGGTGTTTAATATTTCGAAAGTTTTAGTTCAGTTTACAAGTCCAAATTCCTTCAAAGGCAAGTTATCTCGTCTTGCGATTGTTGGTTTCTGGGATTACAAAGATAACTACCCGGGCGTAATACAACCCAAAAGAAAGAAAAGGAAGAACTGAACTTAAAAATACAACGTATAACGAAACTACTAAACCAGTGTGATTAGCCGAGTCGAGGAGGCCTCTTCCCGCAAGACGAGATACGCCCCGGTAGTGCTCTTCGGTTTGGCGTGTCGTCCCCAAAGGTAAAACGGCTACGTCTCTATTGATGCAGCACCGCAATCAACAGAGCTCCGGCGAACTGGATGGAGGAGAGGGCAGAGCTTCGACAGAAAAACTATGCAGGGAGAGGGAGAGAGCTTATGATGCAGAATGCTTTTTGAATTGTGTAGTGATGCATGGAATGGCTGGCCTATTTATAGGCTCAGTCCACTGCAGGGGGTCAACAGCCATGATGGCTGTCATCATGGCAATTCGTAACCGACGTCGGTTACAGACGTGTGGCAGGAGTGTGCCATCCGTGTGTGGAGCGTGTGGATTTCTCACGTGGCACCCGTGACTGTGCCTCGCTTGACGACGTGTCAAGCCACTTGGATTGCTGACTCGGCGGTGGTCCAAAAAGAATAGTTTGGGCCAAGCACCAAGCCCAAAGACCAATTGCCAAGATCCAAGTCCAAGATCAAGATCGGGATCGGGATCGGGATCGGGATCGGCCCCGACCGCGAGCACGAGCACGGGCACGGGCTCGGGCGGGCGGGCGGCGGCGGCGGCGCGCGCGTGTGCGCGCGTGTGGGCTCTTTTCACCCATCTTGGTCCACTATAATTATTAAGTAACATAAAGTCACTTAATTTATACACATTAAAGATGTGTTAATCCTCCAATGTGGGATAATTAACACTAGTTAATTATTCCCTAAGCTCCAACTCCAAGCTTTAATTAAAAGCTAATTATGCCCAACTTTAATCCACTATTTCTCACTCAACGGAAATCGGATTTGAGAAAGTGAATATACTACATTTATCTACGTAAAATGTAGAACGACGCTATGTCATTTAATTTCACAAAATTAAATGTCTCGTCACATTTATTATTTGGTCAAAATCCATTGACCGGGCATATTTAATCCATGATTTTTACAAATAATACTCCTAAATGAGAAAGCTTACTTTGATTTAGTTTCCGGGGGAATATGGCCGGCGGCAGGCTTTCAATTTGGGCACCGTTGATGTCGTGAAACTCAAACTCTGGCTGGAGCCTCCGCCAAGCGCTTTTGCCATTGATTTCCAGAGAGACTGCAAATTAACAAGATCGCCGATGTAAACGAATCGTCTCAGGTAACAAATTGAATCCAAGCGCAAATAAACATACCGCTGCGCGAAATGCCATTGTTGTGATTTGGAGTGTGCTGAGATATTGGATAGTGTGATTTAGTATTGATAATTGTGGTTGAGTTAGAAATTGGATAAGGATTGGTGAAGCAATTTATAGAGTGTTGGATGTAGATCAAAGTGGAAGTTTGTAGGGAGTAGTGAGCATGCAGAGAGGGCCACTTGTCAACCTCACACAGTCGCTGTGGATGCTCCTCCGACCAACACCTCACTTTTACATCTCCATGTAATTAATTCATTTCCACAGAGAATCTACTGGATAACTCGTGATTTTATATTTCAATTAATATGAGTATGTGTTATTGTCAACATGCCGAATGCCCCAAAATACGTATACTATCCTTTCTAAAAATAAAATTTCTAAAAATAGTACTCCCTCCGTTTCATAGTAGTAGAGTAATTTTAACATTTTGGTACATTCCATAGTAATAGAGTCATCTCCCTTTTCAACAAAAGTCAACACAATTTTCTACCCCTACTTTACTCTCTTTTACTTTATTCTCTTTTCATCTCTCTACCTTTTTCATTTTCCACTTTACTCTCCATTTACTTAACTCACCTAACACAATTTTTCTTAATCTTCGTGCCAAGAAGAAACCCCTCAATTACTATGGAACGGATGGAGTAAAAATTTTAGTATTCGAGATCCGCTAAAATAGAAAGAATTTCCCCTAAAAATAAATAAAATGGCAAATAACACGAATCTTGTGTAATTGATAAAGTAAGAATGAGAAAAAAAAGCGATAAAGGAAGAAAATAGTGAAAATATGTATACTCTCCTTTCTAAAAATGAAAATTCTAAAATAGTAGTAAGAATTTTAGTATTCGCTGTCCGCTAAAAATAAATAAAGTTACAGATAACACGAGTCTTAATGTGTAATTGATAAATTAAGAGTGAGAAAACAAAAAGATAGAGTAAAAAAATAGTGAAAATAGTGTTAACGTATTATGGGATCCGCATTATTAATATGTATAATTGGTTAAAAACTTTCCATATTTAGACTTGGTCTAATATTAGGGATGGCAAAAAATGGTATTCCCTCTATCCCGCTCAAAATGTTACTTTTTCTTTTTAGTTTGTCCCACTCAAAATGTCCACTTTCCATAAAATTTCTCTCTTCTTGTTATAATATTCAATTACTTCTTTTACTCTACTTTATCACCTTTTTAGCTCTCTTATCATTATAGTACAATCACTTTTTTTACTCCACTTAAAATCTCATGTCATTTAAGAATGTGTATATCTTGAATGAGATGAATAGGATAAGAGCATCCACAGTGGTGCGGATGTCCCGGCGGACATCCCCGCGGACATCCCAAAAACACCTCATGCCACGTCATAAAGACTTCCCACTGCACTGCCACGCCATAAGGACATCCCACTGTACAGTGGCGGACATCCCAAGGACATCCCGACAGACTTCCCACAATAATAAAAATTCACGAATTCAACAATTTACGGAATTAAATAATTTACGGAATTAAAATTTCGACACAAATACGGAGAAATTGCAACCACTTTACTTAAAAAAACATACATAGTACAGAAAAAACATACATAATTATTAAAAAAAACTGTCGTCTCACTCCTCCGATTCCCCGCCACCAGTACCCTCATCATCCACGCCGGTAGCCCCCTTGTCGCCACTCTCCGCCATGTCTCCCAACCCCAAATCGCGCCGCATACTGTTGATGATATCCTTCAGCGACGACCTGTAATGACGATCGGTCGATGTCCGTCATTCAACCATTGCACGCAATAGGGTTTCATGTTGCGCGACGCGGGCGAGTGAGGGGAGCTCGAGATCGTTTTGGGTAGGAGCTGTCGATTGGGCCTCGGCGGACCCGCTGGCGCTTCCACTCGCCATCCGCGCCGCGGACTTTTGCCCCAACGGGTGACGGCGGTGGGCCGACGATGAAGGTGTCGGGAACTCTGCCTTGGCGGGGGGAGTTCGTGGGAACCAGCACTGCTACTGTACTCCCCGGAGGTGCAGATCTTCGTCAGCTTCGGCCAGTCAGATTCAACACCCGCAGTAAACTTGGCCGAAGTCTGCACCACAAGATACACCTCTCAATATTTGAATTCCCCGAAGCCCGCTGCAGCGTCTTTGAACTGATGGTGAGACAGAAGCTTCACATCCTCGGCAGACATGCCGCTGGTTGCCGAGCGGAGGTTGTTTGTGTAAATGCCGGCGAATCAGCTGAGCTGCCTCTTCAGCCGCTCCCACTGTTTCCGGCATTGCTCTCCGTTGTGAGGCTTCCCCCCTGGCGGTTTGAATTGGAGGTAGCTTTGGCTAATGCGCCACCACATCCTGTCGATATGCTGGTTAGCCCCGATATATGGATCCTCCACTATACTGATCCACGCCTTCGCAAGCGCGATGCACTCCTCTGTGCTCCAGAAGGTCCTCTTTTTCCGGCTGGATCCCTCCCCCTTCACCATCGTACCCCGCCGCAGGCAAGGTAGTGCCTCGTCCCCTGCCCCTCCCTCTCCCTGCCCTCCCCCTCCTCCCTGTCGCCGTTGGTGCGTCTGTGGGAGAATCCCGGATCAGAGATAGCCCCAACTCCTCCATCGAGAACCTCTTGATGCCAGTGAGCTGAGTCTCGAGAGGAGTACTTGGGGGGTTGTCCGTCTACAGTAAATCCATATAGGGGCGATAGACATTGTCCACCGGTGATTGGGGGACCCCCTGCCTACTCCCCCCCGCAGCGACAGGCGAGCCCGACATCATCCCCGGCATCATCATCCCGGGCATCTGGGGCAGCATCATCCCCAGCATTTCGTGCATCATCCCCGGCATTGGGTCATTCCGGCACTCACACCGGGCATTTGGGGCATCATCTCACACCAAGGCGTGTACATGTTGTAGTACCCGAGCATCATTCCCGCCGTCATTTGGGGTTGGGGCATCATCCCCCCCATTCCGGACATCGTGGCGGACATTGGGGTACTTCTGCCAATGGGAAAGATCGGTCCCTGTGACTTGCTCGTGGCGGGGGAATCACTATCGTGGTGCTCCATTTATCTTCGAAAGAAAAGTATTTAGAGAGAGAGATACTCATTAATACAAGTGGTGCGAATGAAATGAAGTTCAACGAGCCGTATTTATAGAATTTTCAAAAAAAATAATAAAATAATCGGGTCGTTCGCGCCGACGTCCGTGGAGTCAACGCAATGG
The DNA here is from genome assembly GCF_004379255.2 of Salvia splendens. Classification (NCBI taxonomy): domain Eukaryota; kingdom Viridiplantae; phylum Streptophyta; class Magnoliopsida; order Lamiales; family Lamiaceae; genus Salvia; species Salvia splendens. The sequence continues at coordinate 49,336 of NW_024598549.1, read as the reverse complement.
CGGACGTCCGCAAGGACGTCGCAACGGACGTCCCGGGAACGCCTCGGAACTCCGGTGTCCGCAGCGGACGTCCGTATCCGCGTCACCGCTGTACAATGGCGGACGTCCCGCGCGGAACTCCGGCACGCTGGCCGGACGTCCGCCGGGACGGGCGCCATTGTGGATGCTCTAAAACTATTCGGAGTATCTTTGTGGGACGGAGGGAGTACAAAATTGGAAAATGTGTTAGTGGAAAATGAGGCGATTACTGATAGTGGGAGTAGTAATGTTGCTGCCTGTGGCTTTTTTCACAAACTGTGTACGCATTATAACCTACCAAAAACTTCCTTCCCCTGTGTTAAGGACCTAAATCCTTAACATCGATTTCCACACAAAATCAAGAAACGAGATGTCGTCGTTGTCGAGCGCCCAACGTTGGGTCGTGACTTGGACAGCAAAAAGGGGCAGCTGAGCGCGAGATTTACTCGTCGGTAGCCTTAGGAGATGTTTCTTATTTGCTACTCAATTGAGCCAAAAGAATGATAATTTCATATATTGATTGAATGAATAAAGTGATAACAGTAACTCCTATTTATAATGCTACTGACTTAATGAACAAGAAAACAAAGATATAGAAAAAGATATGCAAATCCCTAATATATCTAAACTAAATAATAATAGTATAAGACTCGTATCAACTCCCCCACAGTTAAAATCCACCTTGTCCTCAAGGTGGGAACCACAAACCAAGGACGAGAGTTGAAAGCAAAAGCTTTAGCTAGACGTCTCCTCCTGGATCAAACACATATCGAACAGCTGAATGTCTCCCTTTATCACCTCCAAGAATGCTCAAATATGGCGTGTCATTGCACGGAGGGATGAATCGTGTATCGACGTCTAGTGATGTCGAACGATGAACAATACTTTGGACATTGCCATCAAAGAAATCCACGTAGAAATATGCAGTTATCCTTACACCAGTGCAAACATTTCCTCTCTTAAACCAACAATTCGTAACCTCCGTCAATGACATTTGAGCAACATTGAACGATGCGATTATCTTCTCCACTTCACCAATAGAACCATCCTCCTCTTTATATTCTAGCAATGTCTCCTCCTTTTCACCAATCTTCTCATCATATACCCCAACGAGCACTTGCGGTGACTCATTGTCGTTCTTGACAATCCCTTTGTTCTTGACGAACTCTCCAGGGGACTCGTTGTTAGGAACATCAAGAGGAGCGCCATCATTGTGAACATCGGTAATGTCATTGGGAACATCATCACCGAATACTATCGTGGGAGTATTATCAGTTTTCTCTTCGGCTAAATTCTCATCTTGAATGTTCTCGTCAAACTCCTCCCCATCATCCGCATAACATAGAATGCGTTGTTTGCACACATGTCCCCTCAGCCATTTCTCGGGACAGTGCCAGCAGAGACCCAACCTGGATCGTTCTGACTTCTTCGCTTGGGAGACCCGTATTAGCGGTAGGCGTGGCTGCTCTGGAGTTTGACTGGTCACACGCGCGGGCTGACTGTACAGGTCCCGCGTTGGCTTTTCGGTGAAGTAGCGGGGCTGGTGGGAGGCGGGCTGGACTCGCGCTCTTACCTCCTCCCGAGGGCGAGGTCGGTCCCAGCACGTCTCCGAGCGTCGGGCCCGGTCAACGGTCGGGTAGCCGCGGTCCTGCTGTTGCGCTGGTGGGTCCCAGCACGTTGGGTGGTGCCGCTGCGTTGCGGTTGTCGGGTAGCGATCAAACCCTAATTGGGTCTGATGATCTCCGCGATCAGATAGGTGGCCACCCCCCTCGACGTAGCCACCGCGGTGTCGGGGCCAAGCGTCTTGCGCGCGATCGCGGTACCCGATGGCCTGGTATCTCGGCCGTGGGCGACGATCAGGTGGATCCAAGTGGTGTGAGACGTAGGGAGATTCTGGATCAGGCCACGACGGCGGGGGGAGTACTTCCACCCGGCAGCTCGGTGGGTCCCAACTGGTTACACGGCGAGGTTGGGCCGGTTGGTAGGGACGGAATGGCTGTGTGGCCTGAGGGAAGTCGTATTGACGACGGCGATAGCCGGTCGTATGACATGTTGACGGACTGAATCGTGGTTGCGGTAGAAATGGTGGTGATTTATTTGGGGATATGGATGAACGCAGACGGAGGATGCTGAGCTTTGGATGAAAGCACCAGTTGTTAAGGACCTAAATCCTTAACATCGATTTCCACACAAAATCAAGAAACGAGATGTCGTCGTTGTCGAGCGCCCAACGTTGGGTCGTGACTTGGACGGCAAAAAGGGGCAGCTGAGCGCGAGATTTACTCGTCGGCAGCCTTAGGAGATGTTTCTTGTTTGCTACTCAATTGAGCCAAAAGAATGATAATTTCATATATTGATTGAATGAATAAAGTGATAACAATAACTCCTATTTATAATGCTACTGACTTAATGAACAAGAAAACAAAGATATAGAAAAAGATATGCAAATCCCTAATATATCTAAACTAAATAATAATAGTATAAGACTCGTATCATCCTGTCAGAGCATGCCTTTGATTTATGTAATTATGTAAATGCTTTCTATCTCCATTTGGCAATGCAATAGTTACCTCGTTAACGAAAACATGGGAGTTATCAACATTTGTCCCGAGTCCTGACACAAAATCATCAATCACACCAACTAAATGTTTCTCTCAGAGTTGTTCGTAGTGATGCAGCTGCAAACCATTCAAAACCAAGTATATCTCCTCGGTGCAGGGATGCAAGCAATCCCCAGAAACAAATTCATGCTCCATCCCATCCAGCTCGATCAAGCTCCACCCAGCGCTCTTCCTGATCCCCCATCTCCTCTCTCTTAACCTCCGCACGTTCACCACGTCGTCCCAACGCCCCGAATTCGCGTACATGTGCGCCAAAACAGAGTACACCGAGCCATCTTCCGGCTTCACCCTCATCACATGCTTCGCAGCCTCCTCAGCCACCTCCACGTCTCCGTGTATCTTGCACCCTCCCAGCAGCCCTCCCCACACGAACACGTCCCCTCCCATCGGCATCCCCCTTATCATCTCCACAGCCTCTCTTATCATCCCTGCGCGCGCCAGAAGATCCGCCATGCATCCGTAGTGCTTCAGCTCTCTTGGAACGCCATACGCGCTCTCCATCTTTGCGAAAATACTCTTAGCCTCGCTGATCATCCCCGAGTGGCTGCATCCAACCAGAACGCCCAGAATCGTCACCCCATCCGGCTTCATCCCGTCTTCTACCATTCTTGTAAAATAACGGAGAAGTGATGAGCCATCGCCATGAATGGCGAATCCCATGAGCATCGCATTCCACAGAGCAACATTCTGCTCGCGACACGAAGCGAAAACCTCCTTAGCCGTTTCAACCAGCCCGCATTTTGCGTAGAGATCAACCAACGCGGTTCCTATATAGGCGTCCAGCTCAATCCCATTTCTCTCTATGTATTTGTGTATCTCTTTACCTTTCTCCATCTTTCCGAGCTGGGAGCAGGCAGAGAGCACCGAAACCAGAGCAACGTTGTCGAATCGCACCTGCAAATCAATCATACTGTCAAACAATTCAATAGCCTCAGCGGGCAGGTCCAGCTTCGCATAGCCAGCCAAAAGGGTACCCCAAGAAACGGCATTTCGTTCAGGCATTTCGTCGAACAGTTCCCGAGCAAGATCAATATCACCAGCCTTAACAAACCCATCAATCATCACATTGTAACTCACGACATCCCTCAACAAGCTTCCTTCAAAAACCCCTTTCGCCCCATCAACATCGCCAAACCTGCAGTATGCGGAAGATATCGAATTGCGCACGAACACATCAATCAAAAACCCTAATTTCACGATTTGAGCGTGGAGAGCCCTCGCAAGCGGAAGCGAGTTTTGCAGAGCCCCGCAAGCTTTGAGTACGAAGGGGAAAGTGTGGAAATCGGGCGCGACGGGTGTCCGGCGCATTTGGAGGAAGAAATTTAAGGCGGCGAGGGAAGAGCGGAGGGCGGTGTGTGCTCGGATGATGGTGTTGTAGTTGAAAGCTGAGGGGTTTGGGATGAGAGTGAAAATCCTGGTGAAGTAAATGGTGTGGTCATGATTGGTGGTAGTGGAGTGTTGTCGGAGTGAAGAGGTGAAGGAATGGAGGATGTGAGAGAGAAGAAGAGAGGGGTGGAGAGAGAAGAGGCCTCTGGTGATGGCCTGAGCGTGGACTTGGTGGATGTGTGCGATGGTTTTGCAGCTACGGTTGAGTGTGGATATGAGATGAGATGTTTGCATGCATATTATTTGCATTTGGATTTCTGCTCTATGCTTTCAGTTTCCATTTCTTAATAGTTAATCCCCATTCCCTTTTCATTTTCTGATTTGAGATATTGCTAGCCATTTTGAAAGATACTTAATTCAGTTTATCCTGATTGTTATAAAGATAAGTTCTTTTAAACATAGGTTGAGTAAATATCTGTATGTTTAAAATTATTCTTAGAGTTATTTCCCTATAAATTCTTAAACTTTCGTCAAACTGTGGTTTGCACACCAACTTTAAAATCTGTTTATAAATTACAAAACGATTGATTTGTTCTAAATTTGCAATCAAACTAATTATTTTTTCGGATTTTGCAATTAATTAAGATTTCTGCACTAACATAATTTGATGACCACTTATATGGCACTATCAAATATCATCAAAACGACGTTATATTTTAGGTGGCAAATCAACATTGTATTGTACTAGATTAAATCATTTTATTTGTTAAATTATGATTTATATTAAGTGATATTAGTGATGAAATTTTGAACAGAAAAAAAAATCAATAGTTTGATATTTTATAATTGGATTTTAAAACTGATATACAAAATCGAAATTTGACAAAAGTTTAAAGAATTGATTTAGAAGATCTAGCGAATCTAATCTTGAGTCCTGCGTGCCAAAAGATAAGTGGAGAAAACAAATCCATCTTTTATCTTACCACATATGCTAATATAAAGTCAATGATAGTCTAAACAAGTAAACAAGCATCTGCAAACAATAAATCTAAAAATATATATAGAAATCCACATGCTAGATAACTAGATTTGTCATCTATTTGTGGTAATTTATTTGAGAGTTAGGTCCATGAAGAGGGGGATAGGATAAATATAAATCTAATGCCCCCACTCCACACAATCTCATCTTTATACTTGATTTGGATTCTCATAATAAGTTGAGAATGAGGTGTCCACAAAGTTGCGGTGCTTTGCGAATGTTCAATGTCCCAAAAGGATAAAGAGAGTCGAGATGCTCAAGAATATAAACTAATAACCACTTTATTACAGACTTTCGACCCTACTTTCCAAGTCCCTAACAAATTTGAATCCATGCGAGATGGTTGTCACCATACTTGCTTTCGAGTCATTCATTTGGCTCCACTCAAAACTCATCGGATCAATCAAAACAGACATATCCAAAAATCCTACTCATCATCATTTATTTGATCGAATCTTGTTCTCAAATTTTCATACTTACACGTACTAACACCTCCAACCATTTGTTTAAATCACTAAAGTTACTTATTGGTCTCTCATGGTGCTTATAAATAACATTTAATGAAACCAATGATTAATCTCCGTAACTTAGACAATAAAAATTTTCTATTTATCTTAAAAAAACAATGTTTCACAAAGTATTCAAGTAAAAGAGAAAAAATGTATTATTTTTTTTTTCTAAAAAAATGACTCAGCTATAGTGGAACAACCTGAAAAGGAATACGACTCAGCTAAAGAGGGACGGAGGGAGTATTTCACAAGACTCAAATTATGTCTCAATGACAAGAGGCTCTATAGGAAAAGACTTATGGATGGAAAACATTCATGTGCTAAACATAAAATGATGACAATCGACCACGAGATAGAATGATTAACAAATTCTAGTTTCTAGAAATCTTATATATAAGTAATTTTTTCAATATCTAGCCTGACTTCAAAACAACTATTGCCACTATTTATAAGGGATAGAAAACCCTATAAACATGAAAGGAACAATTGGAATAATAATTTTAAAAATAAAATAAAAATAGTATATTGACAATTTCTCCCTTCAAACAATAGTTTAAAAGCTAAAGTAAGGACAAATATATGATTTTTGAAATGAACGTAAGAACAATTTTGATGGTGGAATAAAGATGTATTCTCCTATTTATCATACTAGTATATGATTACCAAATTATCCAGAATAATGCATTCCATAGAGTAGTACTCCTACGAGACAATTTTAAGACGTGTTATCTTTCCCTTTATTCCCTCGATAGTCGATAAATCAAAATAGCTTTTCTTAACTTTATTCCACATGAAGGAATGAGACCCATCTCTTAAATCAATGAACAAAAAAGTATTGGTGTAGTAGTGGATAAGTGCGACGTGGTATATATTAATATTGACTAACCAGAGAAAGGGGATAGGGGTAGGGGACCATGACACCATTAACCAATTAATCAAACTAAAAATAATCATTGTGCATTATTTAAGTGCTGAGATGTGGATTAACATATAATTGATAGAAATAAGAAAGGATCTAATATGATTCTTGTGATTACAACCACAAAGTTATTTATATATATCCACACACAGACTAGGATTTCCCACAACAACAAAACCATATCAAGAAACACAACATGAGGAGGAAGAAGAAGAAGAAATTAGATGGTGACAATTGAGAGTGATGAGTGTATATATATGTGTTATGAATCTCACACAATTACACTCTTCTTTCTCTTTCTGAAGGCAAGTCAATAGAGGCAAAGGGAAGGTGATGCCTTTCTTCCAGGCTTTTTCTATTTTGCTCTTAGTTTGTTTCCCTACTTTGTTTAGTTTGTGCTATCCCAATTTATTGGGATATGTTTGTTGAATTAATGTATGTTTGAGTTGGATTAATTACCCTCATTTTATCTTTCCTGCACTTGCACAGTGACTTATCATCTCCTTCTATTGGATATATAATTATCAATCGAGACTCCGTATCTTTATTTTGGCAATTATTACATGATGGTTCAAATTAAAGAAATTTAATAAATTCATAATTTTTGTATAGGGATGGGTGACTCCAATTATTGGAATTATTTATTCCAATTCCACAAATTGAAAATCTATCCCATTTATTTACAAATCTTGATTATATTAATCACATTTTCACTAGTGAAAATGTTAGAAATACGAGATAAAGTTCCTATGTAATGTTAATTATATATCTAAAATAGTACTCCATCTGTCTCAAAACAAGAGTCATATTTTAATATTTTGGTTCGTCTCATAATAAGAGTCACATTTCACTTTTACGTAAGTTTCATATAGGCATGCACAACGGTTCCGAACCAGCGGTTCACGGTTCATCATATGCATGAACCGGAACCGGCCCGCCAAAGGTCCTGGCGGTTCCGGTTCCGGTTCAAAAAACCGCTGGTTTGAACCGGCGGTTCAATCGAAAATTTTAAAAAAAATACTTTTTATTTATAAAAATTGATTTTTATCCTTAAAAATAATTTTTACAAATAAATGAATACAAGAAATTCATAATAGCCCATAGATATTTGATGGGCTTGTGAATTTATAAAACCATTCTTGGTTGTTTCTCTTTTATAGAGACATCCTTGAATGTTTTATGTTTCCCTTTCGATGTGAGACAAAATCATTCTTGGTTGTTTCTCTTTTATAGAAACATCATTGAATGTTTTATGTTTCACTTTCGACGTGAGACAAAATCATTCTTGGTTGTTTTTCTTTTATAGAGACATCTTTGAATGTTTTATGTTTCACTTTCGATGTGGGAAAAAATATGTTGAAGTATTTTCTTTTATAACTACATGTTTAGAGCATTCATTCATCTTTTTCCAATGTGGGATACAAAACTTTCTTTTATCTTCTACTTTTCTTCATGTTTTGTATAATATATATAAACAAAATTATTATTCAAATATATTCTTGATTGATAAAAATAAAGAATTATTGAGAAATATGATTTGTATATAGAAAATATTTATTTGTATAATAATTATTGTTAGGTTTATACAATTTGTATAAGAATTATTCTTTCAATGTGTATAATATTATTTATTAGTTAACATATACATAAATTTATAAACCTAAGCAAATCATTAATGATAAAGAACTAATGAATAATAGTTTATGTAATAATATTTGTTGTTAAATTATAATAATAGAAGATAGAGTATTAATATAGACGAAGAATGATGGACGATCTATAATATACTTATAAATAAAGACTTTTATCCCACATTGAAATAAAGAGTAACACATCCAAAATGTGTAACTATAAAAGAGAATAATTCAATATACTATCTTCTTAATTAAATAAAATCCAATATACTCTCATCCAAATATTGGCATTTTAAAAATCAAATCCAACTTTAAGTATGAAGTATTTTTTTTGTCTTTTTAGTCTTTATTATGTATAAAATGTGCTTAAAACAAATTTCAAACAATAAGGTGAAAATTACAATTTTATTGATAATAAATTTGAATAAGACTAAAAATTACAACTTATAATGAATATATTTTATTTACAAAAATTAATAAACACTACTTAAAGTTAAACCTTTTGATTTTTAAAATATCAATACTTAATATTGGACTTGAGCATTTAAATTGGAAGCGAGTGTATTGAATTATAGGGAAAACACTACTTGAATTATAGTGTATTGAATTATAGAGAGTGAATTTCAACTTATAATGAATATATTTTCTTTACAAAAATTAATAAACACTACTTAATATTTTATTTATCATTAATGATTTGATTATGTTTATAAATTTATGTATATGTTAACTAATAAATAATATTATACACATTGAAAGAATAATTCTTATACAAATTGTATAAACCTAACAATAATTATTATACAAATAAATATTTTCTATATACAAATCATATTTCTCAATAATTCTTTATTTTTATCAATCAAGAATATATTTGAATAATAATTTTGTTTATATATATCATACAAAACATGAAGAAAAGTAGAGACAAAAGAAAGTTTTGTATCCCACATTGGAAAAAGATGAATGAATGCACTAAACATGTAGTTATAAAAGAAAATACTTCAACATATTTTGTCCCACATCGAAAGTGGAACATAAAACATTCAAGGATGTCTCTATAAAAGAGAAACAACCAAGAATGGTTTCATAAATTCGCAAGCCCATCAAATATATATGGGCTATTACGAATATCTTGTATTCATTTGTTTGTAAAAATTGATTTTAAATATAAAAATCAATTTTTATAAATAATATTTTTTAAAAAATTCGGTTGAACTGGCAGTTCAAACCGACGAACCGCCGGTTCACGATTCACGGTCCACGATTTCGCCGACCCTGAACCGGCGGTTTGAACCGTTGAACCGTCGGTTCACGGTTCACGCATCCTTCGACCCTGAACCGGCCCGTTGGAACCGGCAACCCGGTCTGTTGGACGGTTCAAACCGCCGGTTTTGGTTCGTATTCCACTATCTCACTTCACTCACGTTCTATTATAAAAATAATATAAAAAAATAGTGATAATATTTGACTAACTTTTCCAACTCACTTCTTTACATTTTTTAAAATAAGTGCCCACATAAAATGTGATTCGTATTGCATTGCTGGACAGAGAGAGTACCTATCTGACAAAATTATAAAATAGATAGAAAATGAAATATAAGATAAATATCATAGGATCTATGGACAGTGAATAGAAAGATAATGAAATTAAAAACATTTGAACAGTCCATATAAAAAGAAGATTATAATCCAATAATCAGTTTATAAATTTAGATGTTTATTATATTAGAAATGGGTTGCCACGTGGCATGGAGTGTTCAAACATGATGAGACCCGAGTTTGGCTCCTCCCTCCATTTTTCCCGGAAAACAACACAAATACCATATTTTTCTCCATTTCTCTCTCTACACACATAACTCAAAGAAGAAAAAAATCAGAAAACGAGAATCGATCTCCAGTAGTTATTATGGATAAGAAAGAAAAGGCGAAAGAGAAAAAGGAAAAGAGGCGCCAAGAGATCTCTCTCCTCCGTACCATCCCTTACTCCGACCATCAAAGGTATTCCAAATTCACACTCATCACATTCCCAATTTTTTGTTCAATTTAATGCCACATGAACTCACATCCCCAATTAGGGCCTGAATCAGATACTTTTGTTGCTTTCCTTTTCAATTCTCTATAATTACATCTATGTAGAGAAGTATTGATCAAAATTTGTGTGTTGCATTGTTTCTGCAGATGGTGGACCTCCGAAACTATAGCTGTGGTGACGGGTGCGAATAGGGGGATCGGGTTTGAGATCGCGCACCAGCTGGCGTTGCACGGGATCACAGTCATTCTCACATCACGCGAGACGGGTGTTGGACAAGAAGCAGCAAAGGTGTTGCAGGAAGGAGGTTTGAATGTGGTGTTTCACCAACTGGACATCATAGACCCTCCATCAATTGAATCCTTTGTTCAATGGATCAAGGAAGAATATGGTGGTGTAGATGTATTGGTATTGTGCCTCTCTCCCTTAACTGTCTACCATTGTTAGATTGGGATGTTTAGATGATGAAATGATATCAAGCACTGAAATGTCAAAGAGCATTATTGTTTCTGATTAAATTTTTTTTTTCATTGATGGTGTGACAATTCGTAGATAAACAATGCTGGAGTGAATTACAATGCTGGATCAGATAACTCTGTGGAAAATGCTGAACAAGTTATTCAGACCAACTATTATGGGACCAAAAATATGATTAAAGCAATGGTTCCTCTTATGAGGCCTTCGGAACCTGGTGCTCGGATTGTTAATGTCAGTTCCAAATTGGGAAGATTGAGTGGCCGGAGAAATGTAAGTGGCATCCTAAGCTTCTGAGCCTTTATACACATATTCATGCTTGTTACTAATTTTCATGGTGTTGAATATTATCCCTACTTTTATAGAAAGTATTCGAATTTTCGACCAACAGAAACACCAAAGTACTTGTGCATTCTTCAGGGGTCGAACGAAGACATTGTGTGATTCTGAATTTCTGAAATGGCCTTCGCCTTCCTTCTTTTGAATGTGTCCTCCCCTTTTGATATTAATGGACTTTGTTTGTATTGTGCAGAGAATTGAAAATGCTGAAATAAGAAAAAAGCTAGAAAATGATGAGTTGCTATCTGAGGAATTGATTGATGAAGTGATGAGTACCTTCTTGAAACAAGCAGAGGATGGGACTTGGAAAGAAGGTGGCTGGCCTCAAGTATTCACAGACTATTCCTTGTCCAAACTGGCGGTTAACACTTACACGAGGCTGATGGCGAGGGAGTTTGCTAGTCGTCCAGAAGGCAAAAAGATATACATCAATTGCTACTGCCCCGGGTGGGTGAGGACCGCTATGACCAGTTGGGCCGGACACATTAGCATTGAGGATGGGGCTGACACTGCAGTGTGGCTTGCCTTGCTTCCCGATCAGTTTGTGACTGGCAAGTTCTTCTCCGAGAGGCGTGAGATCAATTTCTGAGGCACAAGATGGTGTTCTGTGGACCACATTTCTGTTGCACCAGTTTCCAAGTTTAGTTTTCAGGGAAACAGGCAACATAGGAGTGGAATTTTGCTGGCTGGTTTGATTATGGTAAGAGTTGGGAGAAGAAGCAAGAGCAACATCATTTATCTGCATCTTTTCTGCTCCTCTTACTATTGAAATCAAGATTCCTTTGCATCAGTAGACTTAGAACTGGTAGCTTTGGTTTTCTGATTTTGATGCAGGAACAACAGTCAATTACAACAAGGGAAGCAGGTCAGTTTTTGTTTTGTTTTGTTTTTGATACTAATATTTTGTTTTGCATTTTGATAGGCTCAAATTTGAAATTTGTCAAAACAAATTTATTGAGGTTTTATTTTGGTGAGTTTGGCCTATACTGCTTGCTTCAGTAACTTCAGCAGATGTGTTCCACATGACAAGATGATTATGATTTGCTTTTACAACAGCTTATCTATTCATTTACACAATATTCTAATACATATTACATCTACTGTATGTAATAACTCGGATAATCCATGTTGCGTGAGAATTACCTTCGTTTCGTCACCATAATCCTAAGAGCATCCACAACCGTGCTCTTGCCAGCGGCACGGTTGTGGGCCCGGGCGGTACTATTCATGTCTGCTCCCTGGCAAGAGCACAACACCCACAACTGTGCTATTCCGCAAGGACGAGCACAATTAATATAAAATTCAATTAAACAATAACATTTCCATAATATTAAAATCCATTTAAAAACCATAATAAATATTACAAATTACAAATAAAATTTAAAAATAAATAATTAAAATCCTAAAAATTAAAAATTACATAATTAAACTCCTTAAAATTAAAAATTACATAATTAAAATCCTAAAAATTAAAAATTACATAATTAAACTCCTAATAAGACTACGCATCCGGCGGGATCAACCTCAATTGTTTTTGGAGACCTTTTATCATGGTCTCGTGTGTTTCAAGTTGCGTGAGGGTCATAAATGACCTATCGGCCATATTGAGTTGGCTTAAGAGCATCCACAGCGAGTTGTTCGGGGGTGGAGGTGGCACATAGGGAGCGGGAGCGGCTTCGGGAGTCGAGCCGCGACGACGGTTGGCCGCCGCCTTCTTCCTTCCTTGGGGGCGGCGTTGGGAACCGCTCGGTCCGGCGTCGGGGCTACCCAAGTTAGCTCCGGCGAGTTGGCTAGCCACTTCTTCCGAGTCGGAGTCGGATAGGGCTACCGACCTTGATCGTTTGGAGGAGCCGCTAGAGGAGGATGTTATGTCTCCCTTATACTTCGGGTGCGTCCGCGTCTCCTGCCAAACGTTAAGATATTTGAACGACTTGCCGTTCATGGATTGGTAGGTGCTCAGCGCGGCGGTGATGATGTCGACCTCGCTTCGGCCGCTCCCGGCATTCCGGGACTCCTGGATGAAATAGCCGTTGAACTTGCCAATTTCTTCGTTGGCTCGGCCGATCCAGTTGCGCACCATACTCTCGTTGCGCTCGATCGTTCCGGGCGGCCGGTTTGCATTGTAACGGCTAGAGACGCGCCACCAAAAGTGATCGCCGGATTGGTTCGTTTCAACCACCGCATCTTCGGAGATTTCCAAGTACGCCTTGAACAATCTTTCCATCTCCGCCGGTGAGTACGGTGTGCGGACACCGGCGCGAGATGGAGGAATCGGCATTTGGGAAGGGGCGCGAGGCCTAGGCTCCGGTGTCCACCCGTAGCGCCCTTCGGAGGCACCTTGGTCGTCGATTGGGTATGGACGGTAGCCACCCGGAACGGCCGAATCTTGGGTTTGAGGAGGGGCCGAATATTCCGTTTCCGGACTAGGAAACGGTTGTGAACCGAACCATTCGGGGTTCCAACCGTGGGAGCCCGAAGGGTTATCGTCTTGGCCGGACATAGTGATGTTGTAGGGTATGAGAGAATGAAGATGAAAATGGATATGAGAGAATGGAGATGAGAATGGATATTGGAGAATGATGATGAGAGTTGTGTAGTTTGATGTGAAATTTTGGGGTGAAATTGAGGGTATTTATAGATGCAAGTGTGTATTTTTGGGGTAAAAAAAATGAAAAAAAATTAAAAAGGTGTAAAAAAACGGTTATAAACGGATATATTTTTTTGGGGAAGTGAATTTTTTTTTATTTTTTATCTGTTTTTTTAATAAAAAACCGATTTTTTTAAAAATATATATATAAAATGTTTAAATGCAACGGTCGAGCCGTTGACGAATGGGAGCACGCCACGTGTGCGTCCGCTGGCACGGACGTGCTCGATACATCGAGCAGCGCCGTGCCAGCGGCGGCGTATAGCGTCCGTGCCAGCGGCGCGGACGGCTGGTGGCGACGGACGCCACCGCTGCGCATCCTCTAAGTCGTTCTTCCCTCTGAATTCCTTTATCCCATACTTTGTCATATCTTTTAAAGAACAATCGTTCATCCTTTCTCGTTTCTCCGTAGACAACGATAAATGTTGACATGTGACCCTGGATATTTGTGCAACAACGACAAAGACAATTGCACAACAAAATTCCAATCAATTGTATACTTCAAAACGGTACTTGGAACTTTGAATATTGCACAAAAATGTTCTCATAATTTTTTATATCATTTCTGGTACCTAAAAATCACAATTTTTTGTACAAGGTGATAATTTTCATTCCAAAAATGCCCCTTATAGGCAATTTTAGCAGTTGAGGGCAATTCTGGAAATGAACTAAGTAGTATACTTTTGTAGAGCTACAGGTTGTGTCAGGTATGAATAGTTGATGTTAGTTTTTTTTATTGTACTTATTTATTTTGTTAGAGCATCCACAATGGCGCCTAGCGCACCGCCTAGCCAGCCCCGGCGCTAGGCGGTGCGCTCGGCAAACCACTGTAACTGCCGAGCTGGTTTCCGGAAAAAAAAATCGCCTAGCGCTAGGCGATGGGCTGGGCGATCAGCTCGGCGCCATTGCAGGCTCCTGATCGCCGAACGCATCGCCCAGCGGATTTTTTATTTTTTATTTTTTAATTTTCGAAACACTATTTATACACTCTTTGCACTTGCTGATATAATGTACGCCTGTATTATCATGCACAACATGATTGTCGAAGACGAAGGTGTACAACTGACTAGTTGGGCCAACGACGATAATGAAGCCGGTCCAAGCCACGGCGTAGCCGCCCCAAACGTACGGAGTGGGGTACCTCACGATGAAGTCGGCCTCCTCCAAGCACATGCCGACATGCGCCAAACGGATGCTCATATTCGACTCCAAAATGATTTAATTGAAGAGTTATGGGCGTGGAGGACTGCACGGAGTTAAATTTTTTTTAATTATGTAATTTTTTTAAATGTACTTTTTTAAAATTTAAATTAAATTATTGCAGTTTCTCGTATCTGTGGAGTAAATTTAATTCCGTATTTTGTGTGATTGTTAATTATTTGTTTTATATAATTTTGAGTGATGTGGTTAGACTATTGCTGGGCTATTTGCTTGTTTTGATGATGTGTCAGGAGGATTTTTAGTACTGATGATGGGGCAGGATGAGTTTCTGATTAGGCCATGGCGGGGCGAAAACGATGCTTCTAGGTATTATTGTTCTGCTGAGCGATTAGTGTGAGCGCCTCTCTCCACGTCATGTCTTCCTTTGTTTTCTTAATTTTCTGTAAAATCAATTTAACGCATCTCTCCTTCAAACTATCAAAATCGATTTCGATAGGGATGCAGAAATTCACCGCTCCTCCTCTAAATCTGCAAAATTCGCTCGTCTCTTTCCATGTTTTCTTCTTCCCCAATCCTTAGTTTTATCACAATTAAAAGCTGCGCCACAATCAGAAGAAGAAATTCACCACAATTTTCTTTTCTGGCCTGTTTCGATGAAGAGGATGGTTGCTGTGCAGAGGATGGTGTTGACGGTTTTCTTCATCTCTCTTGATTTCTATCTAATTCTCAGTCTATATATCATCACAACTTCAGCGCTGTGGCTATGGAAGCGCTACCTACGCCTCGAACAGTCCATCCATAGAGGGACTTTTCTCCACAGTTGATGATTAGGATGATTTGATTTCATTCTACTTAAGATGGATTGAGTGTACTCGACTGGAAATTAGTGACTTGGTATGTGAATCATCCCTAAATAATGCAAAATACAGAGCATAAATAAAATCATTCTTCAGCCTATACTTATTTGCAATTCATTGCTCTAAGTCTCATTTTGGACCAACTAGCAAGACTACAAATAGCATTTATTAGAGCTAAACTGATAATAGAGATTGAAACAATTGAAATGAGAACAATATACAAAAAGCAACAGACAATATAACAACAGTAGAAGATGTCAAGCAACCCAACAACAGTAGAAGATGTCATACACCCATTATCTACTACAGATTATAAAGTTCAAAATTTGCAAATACTATCACAAATAAATTAAGGTGTAAGAATTCCTAAAGAAACTTTGTTTTAATTTGAAGAATCGAAAATAGGTCAACAAAACTAGATAAGCAAAATACTGAAACACCTAAGATTATATGAAAGGCCAACTCTAGTGATCAAATTAGCCAACATCAGCAACTGATTCCAAGGGAAAAAGTAACATAACAGTTGCAACTCCTTTTGCAAAAAAGAAAGATCATTCTGTCTTGAAGCTATCTTTTCTTCCACTTGCAGAACTGATCAAGTCTTCTCATTCTTGTTGCTTATTACTCGCTCTTCATTGTTGATGGAGTACGGACTAAACAAGCCCAACAGCAGTAAAGCCCATCAGCCTAAAGCCCAAGAAAGAGTATCAGTTCGGTATGACTAAAGAGTATCAGAGTCCAGTTCGGCACGACCAAAGAGTTCGGCCCCAGCCTACAGCTCGGTAAAAGCCAACCAATCAAACTCTGCTCTCAGGTCGGCATCAAGCTCTACTCTCAGATCGGCAAAAGCTGCTCGGCAATAATTCAGCAGTTCGGTCTCAGTATTCGACCGAACTAGGAGATAGTGGACTCATGCAGGATTTCCACCTCCACTACACCCACGATCTATTTAGTGGTGTCAAGCAGTCATTAACTCATGCAGGATAGTGGACCCATGCAAGATCGCCACGATCTCCACGACATCCACTACCTAGTAAATGGCTGCATGCCACGATCTTGGTTTAATGTATAAATAGAACCTAGATCAGATAGATAGGGTTAAGTTCTAAATAGACTCTCTCGCTTTCTAGAGATAAAACACAAAATAGCAAGTCTGTATTGTAAGCTGTAAGAAAACAGATCAAGCAATACAACTCTGCCTCTCATTTCTTCCCGTGGACGTAGATTTACCTCAGTAAATCGAACCACGTAAAATCTCTGTGTCGTGATCTGCATCTTCCTGCATTCACTAACGTCGAAAATTCGCGGATTCATCACTGGCGCCGTCTGTGGGAACCAGAGAACCAAATTTGTGATAAAGCGAATTTTTGACCCTTTTTCCACCCCAGAAAAATGCATACCAGATCACACACTACCCGTAATACCGTTCGTGATAACCGTGAGGAAGCTAGTCCAGCTCGCAGGTCTGAAAAACGGCCTCGGGAGACATCTACCTCCGGTTCTCACGAAGAAGGAACAAGCCACTCCAGGAGTCATCGCACCGAGTCTTCCCAGCAGCCCGATTTAAATGAAGCTGTCAAGCTGTTCTTGGCCGAAAAGCAGGAGGAGTTCTTAACCTTCCTGCAGAAGAGCCAACAGCCGGAGAAGACAACGGCGGATTCTCCCTCCTCATCCAGACATGAAAGTCACTACCGCAGTAGTGACGTGTCTTCCAGGAGAAAGAATCCTCAACCCCGACATGTTCCTGTTCCTCCTCGGTACCGGAACCACAGGAGAACTCCATCTCCTCCGTACCGAAGAAATATCGGGTTCGCCATGTACGGAGCATTAAAGACTCCGTTCTCGGACGATATCACCCGAACTCCTTTGCCGCGGAACTACCGGACACCGTCAATGACTTATGACGGGCTAGTGGATCCTCATGACTTCTTGGGACGCTATCAGTATAATATGGCGAACCAGGGTCTCAATGAGGTCCATATGTGCAAGCTGTTCCCCGAGCTGCTCATCGGGAACGCCAGAAGGTGGTTCGACAGCCTTCCTCAAGGCAGCATTAGATCCTACCGAGATCTAATGGATGCTTTCCACAGGAGGTTCTTTCAGAAAGCGGAAGCCCGGATCACTTCGGCTCAGCTGCTTTCTATACGTCAAGGTCACGACGAAAAGATCAGCGACTTTTTGACGAGATTCCACAAGGAATGCCTACAAGTAGATGATCTCAATGATCTACTTGTCATTTCGGCATTCCAAAATGGAATCCTGCCCGGAGCTCTCTACAGAAAGCTCGTGGAATGCAGTCCGCAAACAGCTCAAGAGATGTGGGACATTGCGGACCAGTTCGCCCGTGCCGATGAGGCAGACCGTCGAAAACGGTCTTTAGACAGCTCATCTAGAGGAGACGAAAGAAGCCCGATCATAGCGACCAGAGGCTTCCTCGCCGAACTCCTTTTGAAAGAATTCAAAGGGCACCGGTACAAGGCAGATTGGGACCACGTCTCAATCCTGAGAAGCCGCCCGCTCAGTTCGTACCCTTAAACAAGTCAAGAGCGGAAATTTTCGAACTACATTCCGATATGTTCGAAAAGCCAAGGCGGATGACGAAATCGGCCGCGCGCCGACCTCAGGATCCATATTGCTCCTTCCATCAAGGACTACGGTCACGATACCGAGGAGTGCCAACATTTGGCTGCAGGTATTGATGCCCTTGTGAAAGCAGGGACGTTAAAAAAATACCAAAGCAAGCAGCCGAAAAGGAACAAAAAGCAGGGAGGTGCGAACTGCGCTCCTCAGGATCCGAAAAGGCAACAGGATCCCGAAGACGATAACGAGCCGCAATATGATGGAGTAATCCTAACTATTGACGCTCTCCCTGCCGGGAAGACTAAATCGCCAAATGGGCCATAGAGCTGGGAGAACACTCAATCGAGTACCTACCTCGAAAAGCCATCAAGGGACAAGCCTTGGCAGATTTTCTTGCAGAGGCCAAGTTCGATCAAGCAATCCCTGTCATTGCCGAACAGAAAAATTCTGCCAATGCCGAACTAGCACAGCCCTTGGAATCCGAAGAAAAGCCGCCGGACTGCTGGAGCGGATCCGTAGATGGAGCTTCGAATAAAACGGGAAGTGGAGCTGGTATTCTGCTTATCGCTCCCGATGGACACGAGGTAACCTATTCACTTCGGTTCTCATTCCCAACCACTAATAACGAAGCCGAATACGAAGCCCTCCTTGCCGGACTCCAGTTAGCGCAAAGTCTGCTCGTCAAATCTCTCAAAGTCCATTGTGATTCACAAGTCATAGTAAATCACATGTTGGGTACAAGTGAAGCTCGTGACGAGAGAATGAAGAAGTATTGGACAAAGCGCAAAGCATCAGCCGAAGTTTCTCCTATTTTCGGATAATCCGCATTCCCAGAGCGGAAAATAGCCGAGCAGATACCTTAAGTAAGTTGGCCTCAGATCCGAGCTCAAAGGCGGAAGAATTAATGCATCGAAGCATTGATGAAGCCGAGGTACGTTCAGTATCCAGCTCGCCGAACTGGATGACGCCAATCTTGCAGTATCTGGATCAAGGACAATTGCCCGAGGATAAGAGAGAAGCTCGGAAGATCACGTGCCGAGCACTTCGGTACGAACTTCATGAAGGAGTCCTCTTTAGAAAGTCTTACCTCCAGCCGTTATTGCGGTGCGTAGGACCAGAAGAGACGGACTACATCCTCAGAGAAGTTCATGAAGGATCGTGCGGCAGCCACATCGGAGCTAGAGCTTTAGCTAAAAAAGTTCTAAGATGGGGATATTATTGGCCAACCTTGGTACAAGAAGCAGTGCAGCTCGTCAAGACCTGCCCGAAGTGCCAAATCCATGCAAATATCCCAAGGATGCCGCAGACCGATCTATCCACTATGCAGAGCCCTTGGCCTTTCATGCAATGGGGCATAGACATAGTGGGACCACTTCCCTCAAGTTCCTCGGCAAATGAAATTCCTAATCGTTGCCGTGGACTACTTTACGAAGTGGGTGGAAGCTGAACCATTAGCTACGATAACGAGCTCGAAGGCATTGGATTTCGTCTGGAAGAACATAGTGTGCCGATTTGGCATACCCCACATCCTCATCTCGGATACGGGACTCAGTTCACCGACAAGACGTTCAAGAATTGGTGCCAAGAGCTGAATATTCAACAGCGGTTCACTTCGGTCTCTCATCCACAAGCAAACGGACAAACGGAGGTAACAAATCGTATCCTGGTGAAAGGGTTAAAAGCTCGGTTAGAACAAGCCAAAGGACAATGGGTAGAAAATCTCCCTCAAGTCCTATGGTCCTACCGAACTACACCCACAACCTCCAACGGTGAAACTCCGTACAGTCTGGTGTACGGGCACTGAAGCCGTAATTCCGGTGGAGATCGGCGTACCCAGTCCCCGAACTCTAAATTTCTCAGCGAAATGAATGACGACGGACTGAGAGCCGAGCTAGATCTTGCCGAAGAAAGAAGAGAATTGGCATGCATAAAAGCAGCCAAGTACAAGGAGCAAGTAGCCCGGTATTACAACCAAAGGGTGAAGAAGCTGCAATTTCAAGTGGGAGATCTCGTTTTGAGAAACAACGAAGTAAGCCGAGCAGAAAAGCTGGGCAAGCTCGAACCCACATGGGAAGGTCCGTATCGGGTGTCAGAAGTCCTCAGCAAAGGGTCTTACAAATTGGCTCACATGTCAGGAGAACAGGTACCCCGAACATGGCACATTTCCAACCTCAAAAAGTTCCATTTGTAAGAGACAGTCCGGTCAGTCAGTCTTGAGTCCTGTTCGGTCAATGTGCTTTATTTGGTTTGCTTGGTTTTTGTTTGTCTCTGTGCTTTTTATTTGTCTATATGCGTTTTGTCTGTCTATGTGCGTGTCGTCTCTTACAAATGTTACTGAGGTATCTTGTTCTTCGAAGGCTGATCCCCTTCTTAGAACATATACAAGCCAACGATTGTGAAGTCATAGCTTCTACAGAAGATACAAGACCACAATTCAGCTTAAACAAGCAGTTCGTCTGAAACGAGCTGCAACAAGCCAACGATTGTGAGTCAAAGCTTCTACAGAAGATACAAGACCACAATTCAGCTTAAACAAGCAGTTCGTCTGAAACGAGCTGCAACAAGCCAACGATTGTGAGTCAAAGCTTCTACAGAAGATACAAGACCACAATTCAGCTTAAACAAGCAGTTCGTCTGAAACGAGCTGCAATAAGCCAACGATTGTGAAGTCCAAGCTTCTAAAGAGGATACAAGACCGCAATTCAGCTTAAGAATCAAGCACTTCGTCTGAAACGAACTGCAACGAAAGTCCGATTCTCGCGATAAAACTTGCCTGAATTAGGACAAGGGAAAGTCCGATCCACGCGATAAAACTCGCCGAATTAGGACAAGGGAAAGTCCGATCCCCAAATTAGGACAACGGAAAGTCCGATCCGAGCGATAAAACTCGCCAAATTAGGACACAAGACGAGTCCGGTCAAAGATGTTTATTTCATCAGACCAAAGACGAGTCCGGTCAACGATGTTTATTTCATCAGACCAAAGACGAGTCCGGTCAAAGATGTTTATTTCATCAGACCAAAGACGAGTCCGGTCAAAGATGTTCATTTCATCAGACCAAAGACGAGTCCGGTCAAAGATGTTTATTTCATCAGACCAAAGACGAGTCCGGTCAAAGATGTTTATTTCATCAGACCAAAGACGAGTCCGGTCAAAGATGTTCATTTCATCAGACCAAAGACGAGTCCGGTCAAAGATGTTTATTTCATCAGACCAAAGACGAGTCCGGTCAAAGATGTTTATTTCATCAGACTAAAGACGAGTCCGGTCAAAGATGTTTATTTCATCAGACCAAAGACGAGTCCGGTCAAAGATGTTTATTTCATCAGACCAAAGACGAGTCCGGTCAAAGATGTTTATTTCATCAGACTAAAGACGATTCCGGTCAAAGATGTTTATTTCATCAGACCAAGGACCAAGTCCGGTCAAAGAAGTTTACTTCATAAGACCAAGGACCAAGTCCGGTCAAAGAAGTTTACTTCATAAGACCGAGGACAAACATCAACTTACCCCGCACCTTTATCCAGAATGCCGAAGTGACTCGCTTCGCCAAAGTGATTCACTTCGCTTTTCGGGGGGGGGTAGTGATGGAGTACGGACTAAACAAGCCCAACAGCAGTAAAGCCCATCAGCCTAAAGCCCAAGAAAGAGTATCAGTTCGGCATGACTAAAGAGTATCAGAGTCCAGTTCGGCACGACCAAAGAGTTCGGCCCCAGCCTACAGCTCGGTAAAAGCCAACCAATCAAACTCTGCTCTCAGGTCGGCATCAAGCTCTACTCTCAGATCGGCAAAAGCTGCTCGGCAATAATTCAGCAGTTCGGTCTCAGTATTCGACCGAACTAGGAGATAGTGGACTCATGCAGGATTTCCACCTCCACTACACCCACGATCTATTTAGTGGTGTCAAGCAGTCATTAACTCATGCAGGATAGTGGACCCATGCAAGATCGCCACGATCTCCACGACATCCACTACCTAGTAAATGGCTGCATGCCACGATCTTGGTTTAATGTATAAATAGAACCTAGATCAGATAGATAGGGTTAGACTCTCTCGCTTTCTAGAGGATCAAATACAAAATAGCAAGTCTGTATTGTAAGCTGTAAGAAAACAGATCAAGCAATACAACTCTGCCCTCATTTCTTCCCGTGACGTAGATTTACCTCAGTAAATCGAACCACGTAAAATCTCTGTGTCGTGATCTGCATCTTCCTGCATTCACTACCGTCGAAAATTCGCGGATTCATCAATTGTCATGAATGGTACCTTTTCTAACACATTGTTTCTTCAAATCCAATCCAAATGCATCATTCCTTTTACACATATCATCGAACAGTTCTTCCGCATTACATCCAAAGTGAACACATTAATAAGGAAGTGTAAAAGAAACATTGATACGCAGATTTAAGCAATGGAGGTGTGGTAATTTCAATTCGGAGCAGAGTTGGGGAGTATTAAAATGGCCGAGGCTTTTATCACCAAAAGGAAAACAAGAGGGATGAAGAAAACCGTCAACACCATCCTTTGCACAACAACCATCCTCTTCATCGAAGCAGACCAGAAAATTGTGGTGAATTTCTTCTTCTGATTGTGGCGCAGCTTTTAATTGTGATAAAATTAAGGATTGGGGAAGAAGAAAGCATGGAAAGAGGAGCGAATTTTGCAGATTTAGGGGAGGAGCGGTGAATTTCTGCATCCCTATCGAAATCGATTTTGATAGTTTTGAAGGAGAGATGCGTTAAATTGATTTTACAGAAAATTAAGAAAACAAAAGGAGAGATAACGTGGAGAGAGGCGCTCACACTAATCGCTCAGCAGAACAAATCTCTATACGTATAATGTAATGCAGGGTATCAATAATGATATTACAATAATGCAATATTCAAGACAATGTACTAAATTTGGTATTTGCACATATGATTTGGGCATCGGAAATGATATTTATAGTACGTATCTGTATATGATATTTCTTCTTTTGCATTACAAATGATATTATAATAGAGTGTAGGTATGTCCATTTGATATTTTTTGTATCACATAATTCAATTCAATTATAACTTCCAGCAGAGTTGAATCCTACTAACAACCATCCAATTCATTCACAAATTACATTTGGAGCAGATAGTTATAATCATAATTAAGTTATAATATTAAATAATTATTAATTACTGACCATAATTAAATAATTTTATTAACAAGTACAATTTCAAAATTGAAGACCTTAACCCACTGTCTCAAAATAGACATAAAAACAAAAACAAATAAACTCGACAATTCTTAATCTAAACCATAGCCTCTAATCTTCGCGCAAATTGCAAAATCAATTGATTGAGGAGTTTGTTGGTTCTACTGATTACAAGATAACAAAACCGGGCGTAATATAACCCAAAAGAAAGAAAAGGAGAAACTGAACTAAATGAAATTACAACGTAAGAATTCGAAACAAAGAACCGTGAACTAAGTTTAGCCGAGTCGAGGAGGCCTCTTCCCGCAAGACGAGATACGCCCCGGTAGTGCTCTTCGGTTTGGCGTGTCGTCCCCAAAGGTAAAACGACTACGTCTCTATTGATGCAGCACCGCAATCAGTAGAGCTCCGGCGAACTGGATGGAGGAGAGAGCAGAGCTTCGACAGAAAGACAATGCAGAGAGAGGGAGAGAGCTTATGCAGAGAATGCTTGTATGTGTTGTGTCCTAATGCAGTGGTATGGCTAGCCTATTTATAGGCCAAGCCACCATGCAGGGTCAACCAGCCATTGAAGGCTCATCATGGCCAATTCGTAACCGACGTCGGTTACAGGCGTGTGGCAGGAGTGTGCCATCCGTGTGTGGAGCGTGTGAATTTCTCACGTGGCACCCGTGACTGTGCCTCGCTTGACGACGTGTCAAGCCACTTGGATTGCTGACTCGGCGGTGGTCCAAAAAGAATAGTTTGGGCCAAGCCCCAAGCCCAAAGACCAATTGCCAAGATCCAAGTCCAAGTCCAAGTCCAAGATCGAGATCGAGCTCGGGCTTGAGCCCGAGGCACGCGCCCGCGCCCACGCCCACGAGCACGAGCACGAGCACGAGCACGAGCACGCGCACGGGCTCGGGCGGGGCGGGCGGCGGCGGCGGCGCGCGCGTGTGCGCGCGTGTGAGCTTTTTTCACCCATCTTAATCCACTATAATTATTAAGTAACATAAAGTCACTTTATTTAAACACATTAAAAGATGTGTTACTTCTCCAATGTGGGATAATTAACACTTAGTTAATTATTCCCTAAGCTCACACTTAAAGCTTTAATTAAAAGCTAATTATGCCCAACTTTAATCCACTATTTCTCACTCACCGGAAATCGGATTAGAGAAAGTGAATATACTACATTTATCTACGTAAATGTAGAACGACGCTATATCATTTAATTTCACAAAATTAAATGTCTCGTCACATTTATTCTTTGGTCAAAACTATTGACCGGGCATATTTAATCCATGATTTTTACAATCCTCCACATGAGTGGAAATAGCCAAATGCATATGCATGCAGACACAAGCTCAACCCTCGAGAGGTATATAAGCATAAGGATAGGTAGTTGTTGACTTTGAACCCTCCATAGTCGACACCATCGGATACACAGGCGGCTTAGTAGCGCGATGCTTTGAACTAATCCCCCACGGCGTGCACCGAGACAATGGTGTTAACACTTAAACACCTCGACCTCATCCGTTCTCACGTTTTGTGTCCATTGCGGTCTTGGACACCACTTTGGATTCATAAGTATTTTTATGAAGCGACCACACTTCGCACTTATATAGGTGATTCTTGGTCAAGTACCTTGCCATACTTGGTCTCTTTGAGAACTCCATCTCTTTGAGATCCTTAAGAATCATTAAAAGTCATAGACTTAGCCTTTACCACAAGGCAAGTTCTCCAACACTCTATTGCTCTTAGGGAATAGATATAGTTTGAGTGTTTTCCATGAACTCTCATAGCTTAGTTGTCCCTTTGAACCAAGTTCTTGGGATCTCCAGTCATCATGGTTGGGTTACCACTGTGATAGTTCTTTAGTTTGTGGATTTCAAACCCATTCCCTCTAGCAACTTATTCATTTGATCACGGTTTAACCCTTTGGTTAGCGGATCCGCTAGATTATCTATTGACTTCACATAGTCAATTGTAATCACGCCAGTTGTGATCAAATGTCTCACGGTGTTATGTCGTCGACGTATGTGTCGAGACTTACCGTTATAGAAACCATTATTTGCCCTTCCAATAGCCGCTTGGCTATCGCAGTGGATTAGCACTGGTGGCACTGGTTTAGACAGAAATGGAATATCTTCAAGGAAGTTCTTAAGCCACTCGGCTTCCTCACCAGCCTTATCCAAGGCAATGAACTCCGATTCCATTGTTGATCGGGCTATACATGTCTGTTTTGTGGATTTCCACGATACAGCACCACCCCCAATAGTAAAGACGTATCCACTTGTCGAAAGTGAGTCTCTATTATCAGATATCCAATTGGCATCACAGTACCCTTCAAGTACCGGGGGGTATCTCGAGAAGCGTAGCCCATAATTTTTGAGTATGTTTTAAATATCTCAAAACCCTTACAAGAGCTCTCCAATGCTCTTTGCTTGGATTGCTCGTGTAACGACTCAACTTGTTCACGGCACAAGCGATGTCAGGTTGAGTGCAATTAGTCAAGTACATAATGCACCCGATGACCCGTGCATACTCTTCTTGAGCAACGGGCTCGCCTTTGTTCTTGCTCAAGTGAACGTCGAGTTCAATTGGAGTCTTAACCGGCGCGCCATCATAGGCTTTGAATTTATTCAATATCTTCTCAACATAATGTGATTGTGTTAAGATGATTTCATCATTCGTTCTTAGAATCTTCATTCCAAGAATTACATCGGCTAGACCCATGTCTTTCATGTCAAAGTTTCTCTTTAACATGGCCTTTGTATCGTTAATTACTTGAGTGTTGCTACCCAAGATTAACATATCATCAACGTAGAGACACACTATAACATGACCGTTATTAGTGCTCTTGATGTAGACACATTTGTCGCACTCGTTGATTTTAAACCCATTTGATAACATCACATTATCAAACTTCAAGTGCCATTGCAATGGCGCTTGTTCAATCCATAGAGGGATTTAACCAGTTTGCAGACCTTTTTCTCTTGTCCAGGTACTACAAAACCTTCAGGTTGTTCCATATAGATTTCATCTTCGAGTTCACCATTCAGAAACGCGGTCTTTACATCCATTTGGTGAATCTCAAGATTGTGCAATGCAGCAATCGCGAGAAGCACGCGGATGGAAGTAATCCTCGTTACAGGTGAGTATGTATCGAAGAAGTCATGTCCTTCCTTTTGTTTAAAACCCTTTACTACTAGTCGGGCTTTATACTTATCAACTGTTCCATCGGCCTTAAATTTCCTTTAAGGACCCATTTGCAACCTAGAGGTTTTGCACCTTCAGGTAGATCAACCAACACCCACGTGTGGTTTAGCAAAATTGAATCAATTTTGCTTTGAACAGCTTCTTTCCAATGCAACCCGTCTGGGCCATCGAAAGCTACTTTTATAGATGTCGGTTCTTCATCTAGCATAAAAGCAATGTAGTCAGGACCAAATGTTTTTGGCGTTCTGACCCTATTACCACGTTTAGTACTGTATCATTCGGATCGGGCCTTGAACGCTTGCGCGATTTAGGTTCCTCATCCGCTGATTTAGAACTAGTGGCTTCTTCTTCCACTTGTTTAGAACTAGTGGCTTCTTCAAATTCTTGTCTCAGAATTGGTTGAGACTTTTTCCTTGTCTTTGCAAGGAATGTATTTTCGAGAAATACGGCA
Source organism: Salvia splendens (assembly GCF_004379255.2). NCBI lineage: Eukaryota > Viridiplantae > Streptophyta > Magnoliopsida > Lamiales > Lamiaceae > Salvia > Salvia splendens. The sequence continues at coordinate 22,342 of NW_024598549.1, read as the reverse complement.
TTCCTTGACTCAATTGTTGTCCCCACTGTTATAGTCGATATTTCAGACTTGTGAACAACAAATCGATATGCACTACTGTTAAGTGCATATCCAATGAAGATGCAATCAACCGTCTTAGGTCCGATTGTAACTTCTTTGGGCGGAGGAACCATCACCTTTGCCAAACACCCCCACACTTTGAGGTATTTGTAGGATGGCTTCCTTCCCTTCCACAACTCATAAGGAGTAACATCTTTTCCTTTGAGAGGGATTTTATTCAAGATATAGTTTGCTGTCAAAACAGCTTCCCCCCACATGTTATGTGGTAATCCTGAACTGAGTAGCAGTGCATTCATCATCTCTTTTAGAGTTCGATTCTTGCGTTCTGCAACACCATTAGATTGTGGTGAATATGGAGCAGTTGTTTGATGAATTATACCACTTGCGTTGCATAACTCCTCAAACGGGGCTACATATTCGCCTCCTCTATCGCTTCGAATCATTTTGATTTTACAACCAAGTTGATTCTCAACCTCGTTCTTATAATTTTTAACGCTTCTATTGCTTCATCTTTACTTCTTAAAAGATAAATGTAGCAATACCTTGTGCAATCATCTATGAAAGTGATAAAGTACTTTTTACCACCTCTTGTTTGCACCATCTTTAATTCACATACGTCCGTGTGAATTAATTCAAGGGGTTTTGTGTTCGTTCAACCGAAATGAACGGCAACTTAGTAATTTTGCTTCAAGACAAATTTCACATTTATCTTGATTATCCACTTCATAGCCTTTAGTAAATCTAAATTTACTAATCTTTTAATGGCTTTTGAATTTACATGTCCCAATCTACAATACCACAAATTTGAAGACTCGGTCAAATAAGAGGAGTAGATGCTTATTATTATTAGCCAATGGCTTTGCAACACTGCGAGTTGCTACACTAAGCTTGAAAAGCCCATCGGTTACATAACCTTTTCCGGGGATTTTCCAAACTTATACAAGACAACCTATCAGACTCAAATACAAGTTTAAACCCTTATTAACTAGTATTGATCCTGACACTAGGTTCTTGCGGATGTCCGGGACATGCAGCGCATCCTTCAAAGTGATTGTGACGCCAGACGTCATCATGAGAATCACGTTGCCAACGCCGGGACTTCGGACGATGCTTGATTCCCCATGTTGATCTTCCTCCTTCAGCAGCAGTGTAGGAGGCAAACTTGCTCCTATCTGAGCAGACATGAGCAGTAGCGCCGGTGTCGATGTACCAGCCACCTTGTTATCCACAAGGTTAACCTCTTCGGTGACCACAGCAATGAGGTCGTTTTCATCCCAGTCTTTGAACTCCTTCTCAACGACGTGGGCTGCCGACTTCTTCTTCTTACTGCGGCAGTCTTTAGCAAAGTGGCCTGGTTTGCCACACTTGTAGCAGTCGCCTTCAAACTTCTTTGAAGGCTGCTTTCCCTTCCTTTGTCGTTTGGACGGTTTGGGCGAGGGCGTTTGTTGGAGGGACCGCCCCGCTCCAACAGGTTGGCTTTGGCTTCATTTGGGGTGAAGCCTTAGCCTTTTGATCACTTTTGCGCACGTCGGCCTCAATGCGCAATTTCACGATCAAGTCTTCAAGGGTCATCTGCTTTCGCTTGTGCTTGAGATAACTCTTGAAGTCCTTCCAACTTGGAGGGAGCTTGTCAATGATCGTGCACCTTAAGAACTTATCGGGCAAGGTCATCCCTTCAGCCACTAAGGAGTGGATGATCATTTGGAGCTCTTGGACTTGCTCCATGATAGGTCGAGAGTCGACCATTTTGTAGTCCATAAACTTGGACGCTACGACCTGTTCAGTCCCTGCAGCATTATCTATGCTATATTTCTTTTCTAGGCTTTCCCACATTTGTTTAGATGTGGTTACATTGGAGTATATATTGTACAAACTATCATCTAATGCACTTAGAATGAAATTTTTACAAAGATAATCTCCTTTTCTCCAAGCTTCGTAGTCCGCCATGACTTCGAGCCTAGTCTCTTGATCACTTGGCGCTGGCGGCTCGTTTTCCGTGAGGAAGTTGGCGACGCCCAATGTTGTCAAGTAGAACAACATCTTCTGGTACCACCGCTTGAAGTCAGATCCTCCAAACTTTTGGTGGCTTCTCGGCGGGTGGCATCATTCTTGGTGCCATAGGTGCCGCACTTGGTCCATTGAAGGAACCAATTCCGTTGCCCCCGAAGGAGCCAACAACTTGGTTGGGCATAGAGCCCCCATGTTCGTGTTGGGCATAGTGCCCCACATTCGTGTTGGGCATAGTGCCCCACATTCGTGTTGGGCATAGTGCCCCCCACATTCGTGTTGATCCCGGAAGATCCAACACCAGTATTGAGCCCGAAGGCACCAACACTCGATCCATTAAAGGATCCGAAGGAACCACTATAAGTGGAACCAACCGAACCACCAAAGGTGGAACCAGTGGACGCCCCGAAGGGGTTGTCCCAAACCCAAGGGACGGTGGATGAGGCAGCTGGGAAGCCGGGGGTTGGCATCATCGAGGGAATCGATGAAGTGTTGACCGGTCCAGTGGTCGCCATGGTGGAGGGAATGGCGGAGGTGGTGGTGGCAGCAGCAGTGTTGGATTCAGTCGACATCTCCAGCAAAGGTTTAAGTTTCGAAAGTTTTTAGTTCAGTTTAAAAGGTCCAAATCCCTTCAAAGGCAAGTTATCTCGTCTTGCGATTGTTTGTTTCTGGATTACAAGAGATAAGAGCCGGGCGTAATACAACCCAAAAGAAGGAATACAAAAGAGGAAACTGAACTAGAATGAGATTACAAATGTAAAAACGAAACAGTAACCGTGAAAAAAGTTTGAGCCGAGTCGAGGAGGCCTCTTCCCGCAAGACGAGATACGCCCCGGTAGTGCTCTTCGGTTTGGCGTGTCGTCCCCAAAGGTAAAACGGCTACGTCTCTATTGATGCAGCACCGCAATCAGTAGAGCTCCGGCGAACTGGATGTAGGAGAGGACAGAGCTTCGACAGAAAGACAATGCAGAGAGGGAGAGAGCTTATGCTGTAATGCTTGTAAATGATGTAGTGTAATGCATGGAGTGGCTAGCCTATTTATAGGCTCAGTCCACTGCTGTGGGTCAACAGCCATGAAGGCTCATCATGGCATATATGTAACCGCCGACGGTTACGAGCGTGTGGCAGGAGTGTGCCATCCGTGTGTGGAGCGTGTGGATTTCTCACGTGGCAGCCGTGACTGTGCCTCGCTTGACGACGTGTCAAGCCACTTGGATTGCTGACTCGGCGGTGGTCCAAAAAGAATAGTTTGGGCCAAGCCCAAAGACCAATTGCCAAGATCCAAGTCCAAGATCGAGATCGAGATCGGGCCCGGGCCTGAGGCCCGCGAGCACGAGCACGTGCACGGGCTCGGGCGGGCGGGCGGCGGCGGCGGCGCGCGCGTGTGGGCTCTTTCACCCATCTTGGTCCACTATAATTATTAAGTAACATAAAGTCACTTAATTTATACACATTAGAAGATGTGTTAATCCTCCAATGTGGGATAATTAACACTAGTTAATTATTCCCTAAGCTCCAACTCCAAGCTTTAATTAAAAGCTAATTATGCCCAACTTTAATCCACTATTTCTCACTCACCGGAAATCGGATTTGAGAAAGTGAATATACTACATTTATCTACGTAAAATGTAGATCGACTAGCTATGTCATTTAATTTCACAAAATTAAATGTCTCGTCATATTTATTATTTGGTCAAAATCCATTGACCGGGCATATTTAATCCATGATTTTTACATCCTCCACCACTTTCTTGGGTTGGCTGTCACCACCGCTTTCACCGCCTCCCAGGCCGCCTTTTCGGTGCCATTTTGTTGAATTATGTTTTAATTTGGTTTTGGATTAGAAAAGTGGTGGTGGTGCATGTTTAAAAGAGGAGCGGCGACGGTTCTACAACAAAATGTAACTGCTAACAATGTGCAGTGATGAGCTTATTACCTTTTTCTCTTAACACTCACAAACTCTAAAGTTTTATGTTTTGAAATCATCTGAACACAAAATGAACTAAGTGTCTACACTGATCTTATTTGTTAACGCGAACTATAGTTTTACCATTTTTCAAACTCAAACTACAACCAACCCAAATAGAAGCCGCACTTCATAATCCCACTACTATTTTCATTATTAATTTTAAGTATGTTTATCTTCATTTTTTATTAACTTATATTATATTTTTTCAATTTATCTTTAAAATTAAATTTATAAAATAATTGCAATAAAATAAATTTAAATATATATATATATATATAGAGCAGTGATCTAGAGCAAGTGCTCATTAAGTACATAACTAGAGAACAAATCTCAGCCACATATCTTAATACTCCAAATTAATCTTATGGCTTAGCTATTTTTACATGTTTTAAATAAAAATAATTAACTAGGGTATTTTTGGAAACCATATTCAACTCCAACCGTCTCCTTCAATTTTCCAACTCTAATTCACACTCATTTTCCTCTCCCATCTCTTCCTCCTCTCCCCAGCCTCCGCCGCCGAGCTCAACACCACCCGCCGCAAAATAGATGTGATCACAGCCTTGAAGCAGCCAAGATGTGACTCTGTTACGGAGGAAGGCGGTGGCGCCGCCTGGAAGGAAACAATGCCTAAGGAATTCCGAAAATTGTATGGACTGTTAATGCTGAAGAGCAGCAAGAGACCTGGATCGTTCGATCAAGATGAATGTGAACGGTGACAGATGTCAAACTATACTAGCATTTTAACGAATAGAATTTTCTCCTTATACATTGAGTGATAATGTTTATAATTTGTGAATAGATTGGATTTTGATTTATTTCATGTTTTTTTTACCATTCGTGCAAGGGCTGAGCTGATTGTGATGGATCTGCGAATTTCTGATGTTAATAAATGCTGGTAGAGAATGAAGATTATGACACAGAATTTACGTGGTTCGATTTACTGAAGTAAATCTACGTCCACGGGAAGAAGGGAGGGCAAGATTGTATTGCTTGATCTGGGATTACAGCTTACAACACAGACTTGCTATATGGTATTTTATCTCTAGATAGCTTAACCCTTTTCTATCTGATCTAAGTTCTATTTATACATTGAACTAAGGTCGTGGTTTGCAGCCCCACTAACAAGATCGTGGGTGAGCAATAACTGCTCAATAACTGCTTCGTACCACTAAATAGATCGTGGGTATAGCGGAGGTCGTGGAGGCCTTTCATGAGTCCACTAACTCCTAGTTCGGTCGAATGCTGAGACCGAACTGCTGGACTTTACCGATCAGCTCTTGCCGATCTGAGAGGAGAGCTTGACTGGTCGGCTTTTACCGAGCTGTAGGCTGAGTCCGAACTCTTTGGTCGACCCGAACTCTTTGGTGCCGAACAGATACTCTTTCTTGGGCTCTGGGCTGATGGGCCGTCACTGTTATTGGGCTTGCCATTAGGGTTTAGTTCGTACCCCACACTACCCCCCCCGAAAAGCGAAGTGAATCACTTCGGCGAGGTGAGTCACTTCGGCATTCTGGATAATGGTAAGGGGGAGGCTGACGTCAGGGGACGTGCCTTGCGCGTGCCTGCATTAAATGCGACAGTAAAATCCGGCCGTTGAATCCTGAAAAGGTGGGACTCGAAACGGCGCAACGATCTCGAAATCTTTCCCGAATCTGATAAATATGCTCATTTTTCCTCATTTGAACACCTTTGCTGTTGCGTCTTCTATACTCTCTCTTTCTCGAGAAATTTTCTTCCGCTTTCAAGAGTTTCTTCAGACTTTCTTCACCTTCAAAAAGTAAGAAAAATGTCTTCTTCTTCTTCGGAGTCGGGTAGCGGTAGGAAAGGGGATAAGGGGTCTTCTGGCCGGAAAGAGTCCGGGGAGAAGACCGTAGAGTATTTCCATAGTATTTTGAGTAAGGATACTGTGATATCCCTACCCGAAAATACTTTTTTCCTGGGGGGAAGGCGGTGGTACCTGACGGTGATCATAGGGCTGACTCCCGCCGGAGGGGTACGCCACCGTGTACGAGGCCTGCTTAGAATGCGGGCTTCGTTTCCCCCTCCCTTCTGCCTTTATAGATTTACTAGATTTTTTTCAGCTTCCTTTAGGCCAAGTGACTCCGAACTCTTGGAGGCACTTGTCGGCCTTCGCTGCCGAACTCCGTAGGTTAGGAAGGGATTTGTCTCTGAAGGCGATCCTTAAATTCTTTCAATTTAAGAGGAAGGGGTCTTGGTTTTACTTGATCCCTTTACAGCCCTTTAGAGCCTTTTGTAAAACGAAGTGGCCGAAGTGGCAAAATCGCTTCTTCTACTATGATAGGACCGCGGCTCCTAGTTTTCCCTGGAGAGGGCCGGAGTCCGTTATCCGTCACCCTCGGCCTGAACCGTTGGACGAGCTCGATGGCGAGCTCAACAAGATTCCCATAGTTAGGAAACAATACACGGAGTCTGAGCTCGTCAAGGGCGACGTCGTGTTCGACATCTCGTCTTCGGACGAAGAGGCCGAGGGTGAGGATTTCTCTTTATCTTTATACTCTACTGCTTTAACGAAGAAAACCTGACTTTGCTTTCTTGCTTTTTGGCAGTGTACATGCTGAGTAAGGCTACCCGAAAATCTTCGGAGTCCAAGGAGCCGGAGAGGCCGAAAACCACCAGCTCGGCGTCTGATGCCGAGAGGACCCCGAAAAGGCAAAAAACCTCTTCGGATCCGAAGAAGCCGGAGTCAACTTCGGCAAAGGGGAGGGGGAAGGCCCAGAAGCCCCCGAGAGCGCCAGAGAAAGACGTGGTCTTGGCGCCTCCTTCGGAACATATCTGTGAGCCGTTTTTATGGCCCACGGACTTCGCCGAGGTGAATTCTCTTCTTGATTTTCTGGCCTTGCTTTTTTCCTGTATTTTTTGTGGCCCCTTTGTTGACTTTTTTCTTTATCCATTTTCAGAGGAACGATATGCTCTCCAAGCTCGTCGCCGTCGAACTCTCCAAAGCGTCCAATGACTATGCTGAGATGCAGAGGAAGTTGGCGGCTGCTTGTCATCGGGCCGAACAGGCTGAGGCTAACTTTGAGAAAGCCAGAGCTGCTAGGATTTCGGCCCAGGATGAAGCTCAGTTTGCCAAAAACCAGCTCGTCATCCAGCGAGAGCAGACGAAACGGAGGGATGCTGCCGCCGTGGCTGCCCAGGGGGAGGCTCTCCGTGTTTACACGGAGAAACTCTTTTTGAGCAGCCAGTTCTCGGCCTTTGTCGGTAGTCTGGTAAGGCTAATTGCCGATAAGGGCGAGCAGGGGGCCGACGTCGTGCTGCCTCTGTACAGCCGAGAAATAGCAGCTCGGCTTCAGAATCTGCCGCTCCTTGAGGAGCTCGCTTCATCTTCGGTCCTGCTTTCTGCAGACCGAGTCCGGAGTTGCCGAGCTGATCGGGACGAGAACCTGGAGGCTATCTTTGCCTCCGTGGGACCCGTTTCACCCGCTTCGACTTATAACGGAGAGGGTGAGGCCGAGCCGCCGGAGCTGGAGGCCGAAGTCGAGCGGGCCGGGCATCCGGAGAAGGAGGCCGATCAGGAGGCGGAGGCGAGGCCGGCAGGAGGCGAGGCCGAGGCTGAGGTAGCTCAGGAGAAAGAAGCTGAACCAGACCAAGGAGCCGGAGACGAAGCTGGTGGAGTATGATTTCGTCTCCCTTCTCTTAGTCTAGTTTCTTCCTTGTAAAATGGCCTTGAAGCCCTCCTAGTGTAAAAAATTTTCCTTGTGAATGAAAAATTCTCTACACTTGTCTTCGTATAGCTTTTCGTACTCGCCTTTATTCCTGTTGTATTTTACTATCTGCTCGGTACATCTGCCGAACTAATATAGCTGCTTTGTACTCAAGGAGATGGAGATACTTCACTGGAAACGGCTGTACTCTTCGGCTTTAGACGAAGCTGAGAAAGAGCTATAGCCGATCAGACGAAGAATGACGAGCTTCTGGCTCGTTTAGTGAAGCTGGAGGCCGATAATAAGGACTTAGAGTCCGATAAGAAGGATCTGGAGGCCGAGCTGAATACGACCATTGCTGAGAGGACTGCGTACGAGGATTACATCCGTGTGCGCGGGGGCTTGACCATATCAGATGTTCAGAGTCGAGTTGACGAACTGTGGGAGGAATATCATGTACTCCGGAGGAACAATGCGCTGGAGAGCTCGGCTTGCCAACAAGTTGTGAAATCATTACGGCGTTGGGCTTCTCGGTACGACATTGTTCTTTCTCGGCGCCCCTCCATAGAAAGATTCCTTCGGCATATCGTGGCAACAGATGCTCGCACTCCAGATCAAACCTCTGGTTCCCTTGTTCAAAATCCTACTCCCAGTCAACAACGAACTCCGGAACAGCCGGAAACGTCAAGACGAGAACGGGCTCAGGAGCAACCGGAATCGTCAAGACAGGGACGGACTGAAATTCGCCGAGGAGTTGTGACTATGAGCGAGCAAGATCAGCAGATGCTTATTGCAGAGACTCTTCATCGCCGAGGTGTTAGGACTTCTCGGGCTCGGGGAAGAGGCGTTGGGTCGAGGATAGCATCTCGTCGACCTGCTTATTCTTCATCTGCTCGGAACAACCGAACTCGGCTTCCAGAGGGTTTTGCAGATAGGTGGCTTAACTTTAGCAACCCTGGACAGTAGAATAGTCCTCTGTAATAGCGTAACGCCATTTTGTAGGGTAGCGGAGTTGTATGCCGAACAAGATTTGAAAAATGAAATTTTGTTTTCGCTTCTAACACTGTATTTACAGCTTAGCGAAAAAATTTCATCGTACTTGTCCTCGGTCTTATGAAGTAAACTTCTTTGACCGGACTTGGTCCTTGGTCTTATGAAGTAAACTTCTTTGACCGGACTCGTCTTTGGTCTGATGAAATAAACATCTTTGACCGGACTCGTCTTTGGTCTGATGAAATAAACATCTTTGACCGGACTCGTCTTTGGTCTGATGAAATAAACATCTTTGACCGGACTCGTCTTTGGTCTGATGAAATAAACATCTTTGACCGGACTCGTCTTTGGTCTGATGAAATAAACATCTTTGACCAGACTTGGTTTGTGTTCTAATTTGGCGATTTTTGTCGCCGGGATCGAACTTTCCCTTGTCCTAATTCGGCGAGTTTTATCGCGTGGATCGGACTTTCCCATTTAACCGAAGTGGTCTTATGCAGTAAACCTCTTTGACTAGACATGGTCGTCCCCGGTCTTATGAGGTAAACTTCTTTGACCGAACTTGGTCGTCCTAATTCGGCGAGGTTTATCGCGTGGATCGGACTTTCCCTTATTGCAGTTCGTTTCAGACGAAGTGCTTATTTCTTAAGCCGAATTGTGGTCTCGTATCTTCCTGAGAAGCTTGGACTCACAATCGTTGGCTTACTGCAGTTCGTTTCAGACGAAGTGCTTGTTAAGCTGAATTGCGGTCTTGTATCCTCCTTGGAAGCTTGGACTCACAATCGTTGGCTTATTGCAGTTCGTTTCAGACGGACTGCTTGTTAAGCTGAATTGTGGTCTTATATCCTCCTTAGAAGCTTGGACTCACAATAGTCTTTAATAATCGATCTAAAAAGGGGATCAGTCTTTAAAGAACGATATACCTTGGTACCATTTGTAAGAGACGACAAGCACATAGAGACAAAACACATAGGGAAAAAATGAAAAAGACGAAAGAAAAAAACTTTAAACTTTTTATAAAACAACAAGTAAAAGGTACAAGTAAAAAACAAACAAATAAAACATGTACCCTATGACCGAACTAGACACAAGACAGACTGACCGGACTTTGTCTCTTACAAGTGGAACTTCTTGAGGTTGGAGACGTGCCATGTTCGGGGTACTTGTTCTCCTGACATGTGAGTCAATTTATAAGACCCTTTGCCGAGGACTTCTGACACCCGATATGGACCCTCCCATGTGGGTTCGAGTTTGCCCAGCTTTTCTGCTCGGCTTACTTCGTTGTTTCTCAAGACGAGATCTCCCACTTGAAATTGAAGCTTTTTCACCCTTTGGTTATAATACCGGGCTACTTGCTCCTTATACTTGGCTGCTTTTATGCATGCCAATTCTCTTCTTTCTTCGGCGAGATCTAGCTCTGCTCTCAGTCCGTCGTCATTCATTTCTGAGGAGAAATTTAGAGTTCGGGGACTGGGTACGCCGATCTCCACCGGAATTACGGCTTCAGTGCCGTACACCAGACTATACGGGGTTTCACCGTTGGAGGTTTTGGGTGTAGTTCGGTAGGACCACAGGACTTGAGGGAGATTTTCTACCCATTGTCCTTTGGCTTGTTCTAACCGAGCTTTTAACCCTTTCACCAGAATCCGGTTCGTTACTTCCGTTTGTCCGTTTGCTTGGGGATGGGAGACCGAAGTGAACCGCTGTTGAATGTTCAGCTCTTGGCACCAATTCTTGAACGTCTTGTCGGTGAACTGAGTCCCATTATCCGAGATGAGGATGTGGGGTATGCCAAATCGGCACACTATGTTCTTCCAGACGAAGTCCAATGCCTTTGAGCTCGTTATCGTAGCTAATGGTTCAGCCTCCACCCACTTCGTGAAGTAGTCCACGGCAACGATAAGGAATTTCATTTGCCGAGGAGCTTGAGGAAGTGGTCCCACTATGTCTATGCCCCATTGCATGAAAGGCCAAGGGCTTTGCATAGTGTATAGATCGGTCTGCGGCATCCTTGGGACATTTGCATGAATTTGGCACTTCGTACACTTCTTGACGAGCTGCACTGCCTCTTGTACCATGGTTGGCCAATAATATCCCCATCTCAGAACTTTTTTAGCTAAAGCTCTGGCTCCGATGTGGCTACCGCACGATCCTTCATGAACTTCTCTGAGGATGTAGTCCGTCTCTTCTGGTCCTACGCACCGCAATAACGGCTGGAGGTAAGACTTTCTAAAGAGGACTCCTTCATGAAGTTCGTACCGAAGTGCTCGGCACGTAATCTTCCGAGCTTCTCTCTTATCCTCAGGCAATTGTCCTTGATCCAGATACTGCAAGATCGGCGTCATCCAGTTCGGCGAGCTGGATACTGAATGTACCTCGGCTTCATCAATGCTTCGATGCATTAATTCTTCCGCCTTTGAGCTCGGATCTGAGGCCAACTTACTTAAGGTATCTGCTCGGCTATTTTCCGCTCTGGGAATACGGATTATCCGAAAATAGGAGAAACTTCGGCTGATGCTTTGCGCTTTGTCCAAATACTTCTTCATTCTCTCGTCACGAGCTTCACTTGTACCCAACATGTGATTTACTATGACTTGTGAATCACAATGGACTTTGAGAGATTTGACGAGCAGACTTTGCGCTAACTGGAGTCCGGCCAGGAGGGCTTCGTACTCGGCTTCATTATTAGTAGTGGGGAATAGGAACCGAAGTGAGTAGGTTACCTCGTGTCCGTCGGGAGCGACAAGTAAAATACCAGCTCCACTTCCCATCTTGTTTGAAGCTCCATCTACGAATCCGCTCCAGCAGTCCGGCGGCTCTATTTCGGATTCCAAGGGCTGTGCTAGTTCGGCATTGGCAGAATTCTTCTGTTCGGCAATAACAGGAATTGCTTGATCGAACTTTGCTTCTGCAAGAAAATCTGCCAAGGCTTGTCCCTTGATGGCTTTCCGAGGTAGGTATTCAATTGTGTGCTCTCCCAACTCTATAGCCCACTTGGCGATTCTGCCTGATGCTTCTGGTTTGGTCAACACTTGCCGAAGTGGCAGATCAGTTAAGACGCATACCTTGTGAGCATAGAAGTATGGCCGCAGTCTCCTTGCTGCATTTACTAATGCCAGAGCAATTTTTCCAGAGGTTGATACCTTGTTTCTGGACCTCTTAATGCTCGGCTTGTAAAGTAGATGGGAAGCTGCTTTAGGCCTTCTTCTCGTACAAGCACCGCGCTGATGGTTTGATCCGATGCCGCTAAGTATAAGAATATTACTTCGGCTTCGTTGGAGCAGAGAGAATAGGAAGCTCGGCTAGATAACTTTTGAGCTCGTCAAAGGCCTTTTTCTGCTCGGCTCCCCACTCGAACTTTGGTGCCTTTTTCAACACCTTGAAGAACGGCAGTTGCTTTTCGGCTGCTTGGGAAAGGAATCGATTCAGTGCGGCTAGACATCCGGTTAGCCTTTGCACGTCATGTATGGACTTCGGCATTGCCATGTTCTGAACGATTGAACTTTTGAGGGGTTTGCCTTGAGTCCGTCCTTTGAAACCCAACAACCCAGAAACTTTCCCGAATCTACCAAAAAGGTACACTTTTGGGGATTAAGTTTGAGGTTGGCTTTCTTGAGCACGTTGAGAGTGGACTTGAGGTTGTGCTCGTACTCCGAAGTGCTTTTGTTTTTGACGACTATATCGTCAACATACACTTCGACCTCCTTTCCAATCAGGTGCCGAAAAAGCTTGTCTACCATCCTTTGATAAGTGGCTCCGCATTCTTTAACCGAATGGCATCTTTTTATAAGCGAAAATGCCGAAATCAGTAATGAAGGCCGTTTTGAAGCGTCAATCTCATCCATTAAAACTTGATGGTATCCTTTGTACAGATCAAGAAAACAAAAAATTTCAAAGCCTATCAAAGCTTCTACTTTTTTATCTATGTTCGGAAGGGATAGCAATCTTTGGGACAGTGCTTATTTAGATCGGTGAAATCTATGCACATCCGCCATCCTCCTTCCTTTTTCTTGATCATGACAGGATTGGCCACCCACGAAGGATACTTCACTTCGAATAACACATCCGCCTTCAATAATTGACGGACTTCGTCATGGATGACTTGACTTCGTTCTGCCGCAAAGAGTCTTTGCTTCTGTTTTATCGGCCGGACTGAAGGATCAATATTTAACCGATGAGTGATTACCTCGGGGGGCACTCCGGTCATGTCCAACGGAGACCATGCAAAGACGTCTTTATACTCCTTGAGGAGCTGGATGGTTTTTTCCCGAAGTAGGGGCGTTCCCGCGAAACCGATCTTAACCGTTCTGGATGGATCGTCTTCGTACAGCTGAACTGTCATCGAGTTCGGCTCCGGTATGACTTCGGTCATCGCCTCTGACTCCGGCTGCTGTGATTGCTATGCTTGGTGGTGCCGATCTGACTGCTCGGCACTTCTAAGCGCAATTTGCAGACATTCCTTTGCTCTCTTTTGGTCACCTCGGATGACCGCTATCCCTCCTTTAGTAGGGATCTTGATGGTGAGGTGATAGGTGGAGCAAACGGCCCGAACTGTGTTGAGCCAGTCTCTTCCCAGGATGACGTTGTACGGGGACCGAGCTTTCACCACGAAAAACTCAATCATCGTACTGGAGCTAGTAGGCGCTTTCCCCACCGTGATCGGAAGGCTGATAATACCTTCAGGGCGGGTGTCCTCCTGGGTGAAGCTCTTCAGGGAAGCGGAGCCGGACTGAGCCGAGCTGGGTCCACTTCTAGTTTGTCGAAGCACTCTTTAAAAAGAATGCTAACCGACGCTCCTGTATCCACAAACACCCTGTGGATCAGTTTGTTTGCCACTCCGGCTTGGATGACAATGGCGTCTTGGTGAGGAGAGATGGCCGGGACGGGATCAGCAGCCGAGAACGTAATCACTTCGTCCTGCTTCAGCCTTTTATGCGTGGGCTCCTCTCGATTGGAGCCTCTGCGTTCTGACTTTAGGGACGACTTGGTCTTCCCGCAGGAAGCGCATCAATAGTCTGGATTACTCCATCATATTGCGGCTCGTCATCGTCTTCGGGATCCGGCTGCCTTTTCGGATCCTGAGGAGCGCAGTTCGCACCACTCTGCTTTTTATTCTTCTTTGACTGCTTGCTTTGGTATTTTTTCAATGTCCCTGCCCTCACAAGAACATCGATACCTGCAGCCAAGTTTCTGCACTCCTCGTATCGTGACCGTGGTCTTGATGGTAGGAGCAGTAGTTATCCTGGGGTCGGCGCGCGGCTGATTTCGTCATCCGCTTTGGCTTTTCGAACAGGTCAGAGTGCAGTTCGAAAATTTCCGCTCTCGGCTTGTTCAGCGTACGAACTGAGCGGGCGACTTCTCGGGATTGAGACGAGTCCCAATCTGTCTTGCACCGGAGCCCTTTGAATTCTTTCAAATGGAGTCCGGCGAGGATGCCCCTGATCGCTATGATCGGGCTTCCTTCTGTCTCCTCGGGTCGATGAGCTGTCTAACGACCGTTTGCGACGGTCTGCCTCATCGGCCCGGGAGTACTGGTCCGCAATGTCCCACATTTCCTGAGCTGTCTGCGGACCGCACTCAACGAGCTTCCTGTAGAGAGCTCCGGGCAAGATTCCATTTTGGAATGCCGAGATGACAAGCAGATCGTTGAGATCGTCTACTTGCAGGCATTCCTTGTGGAATCTTGTCATAAAGTCGCTGATTTTTTCGTCGCGACCTTGACGAATGGAAAGCAGCTGAGCCGAAGTGATTCGGGCTTCCGCTTTCTGAAAGAACCTCCTGTGGAAGGCATCCATTAGATCTCGGTAAGATCTGATGCTGCCCTGGGGAGAGGCTATCGAACCACCTTCTCGCGTTCCCGATGAGCAGCTCGGGAAACAGCTTGCACATGTGGACCTCGTTGAGACCCTGGTTCGCCATGTTATATTGATAGCGCCCCAAGAAATCGTGAGGGTCCACGAGCCCGTCGTAAGTCATCGACGGAGTTCGGTAGTTCTGTGGTAGGGGAGTTCGGGTGATGTCGTCCGAGAACGGAGTCTTCAGTGCTCCGTACACGGCGAATCCGATATCTCGTCGGTATGGAGGAGATTGAGTTCTCCTGTGATTCCGGTACCGAGGAGGAACAGGAATATGTCGGGGTTGAGGATTCTTTCTCCTGGGAGATGCGACACTACTGCGGTAGTGACTTTCTTGTGCGGAGGGAGAAGGAGAATCCGTCGTTTTCGTCTCCGGCTGCTTTTGGCTTTTTCGCAGGAAGGTTAAGAATTCCTCCTGCTTTTCAGCCAAAAACTGCTTGACAGCCTCATTCAAATCGGGCTGCTGGGAAGACTCAGTGGGACGATTTTTGGAGCGGCTTGTTCCTTCGCCATGAGAACTGGTGGTGGATTTATCCCTAGGCTGTTTTCCCGACCTATGGGATGGATTGGCTTCCTCCTGGTTCTCACGGGCTGGAATACGGGTATTCTGCGATCTGGTATGCATTTTTTGGGTGGAAAAAAATGGATCAAAAATTCGCTTTATCACAAATTTTGTTCTCTGTTTCCCACAGACGGCGCCAGTGATGGATCTGCGAATTTCTGATGTTAATAAATGCTGGTAGAGAATGAAGATTATGACACAGAATTTACGTGGTTCGATTTACTGAAGTAAATCTACGTCCACGGGAAGAAGGGAGGGCAAGATTGTATTGCTTGATCTGGGATTACAGCTTACAACACAGACTTGCTATATGGTATTTTATCTCTAGATAGCTTAACCCTTTTCTATCTGATCTAAGTTCTATTTATACATTGAACTAAGGTCGTGGTTTGCAGCCCCACTAACAAGATCGTGGGTGAGCAATAACTGCTCAATAACTGCTTCGTACCACTAAATAGATCGTGGGTATAGCGGAGGTCGTGGAGGCCTTTCATGAGTCCACTAACTCCTAGTTCGGTCGAATGCTGAGACCGAACTGCTGGACTTTACCGATCAGCTCTTGCCGATCTGAGAGGAGAGCTTGACTGGTCGGCTTTACCGAGCTGTAGGCTGAGTCCGAACTCTTTGGTCGACCCGAACTCTTTGGTGCCGAACAGATACTCTTTCTTGGGCTCTGGGCTGATGGGCCGTCACTGTTATTGGGCTTGCCATTAGGGTTTAGTTCGTACCCCATCAGATTGCTTATTTAAATTTACTTAGACTTCATTCACAAGAAACACGATTATATTGTTGTGATGATTTGGAAGCCACTTGCTTTACCAAGTTGTTTTAATTGATTGTTTATACTTTACAGATTAGATGCTGGCGACAACAGTGAAGTAAAACCATTCTAATAGTGATGTGTTTTGTTAATAAGAGTGAAGTAAAATCATGCTAAAGTGATGTGTTTTGTAAACAAGAGTGAAGTAAAATCAGAATAAGAGTGATGTGTTTTGTAAACAAGAGTGAAGTAAATCGGAATAAGAGTGATATGTTTTGTAAACAAGAGTGAAGTAAAATCGGAATAAGAGTGATATGTTTGTAAACAAAAGTGAAGTAAAATCACAATAAGAGTGATGTGTTTTGTAAACAAGAGTGAAGTAAAATCAGAATAAGAGTGATGTGTTTTGTAAACAAGAGTGGAGTAATGTGTTTTGTAAACAAGAGTGAAATAAAATCAGAATAAGAGTGATGTGTTTTGTAAAGAGTGAAGTAAAATCAGAATAAGAGTGATGTGTTTTGTAAACAAGAGTGAAGTAAAATCAGAATAAGAATGATGTGTTTTGTAAACAAGAGTGAAGTAAAATCAGATTAAGAGTGATGTATTTTGTAAACAAGAGTGAAGTAAAATCACAATAAGAGTGATGTGCTTGTAAACAAGAGTGAAGTAAAATCACAATAAGAGTGATGTGTTTTGTAAACAAGAGTGAAGTAAAATCACAATAAGAGTGATGTGTTTTGTAAACAAGAGTGAAGTGAAATCATGCTAATAGTGATGTGTTTTGTTAACAGCTGTGAAGTAAAATCATTCTAATAGTGATGTGTTTGTTAACAATGACATGAGAGAAATATGAGTTCTCACCGACAGAGACAGCTATATACTATTAAGCTAGGATGAATGAAATTGGAATTAAGCTAATAATGACCTAACTGACGACGGTTAAGTCCAAGTCCAATTAAGTTGGGCAAAATACAATGCAATATCATATAGTATCTTGTATATATACGTACGTGGACTTTCCACCGCTTTCATATGTATATAAACACTCTCGCGCCTTCCCCAGTTCAGTCATTCATTCCCATTTCTACTGATACAAATGCAACTCCTCCATTGATTCTTCTTCTTCACCTCGCAACCTTCTATCAATGCCGATTTTCTTCAAAACATTTGCTCTCTCTATATTTCTGTTGCTCACCATTGCAACTCCCTATAACTTGATGGATGAATGCAGAGAGCGATGGGAAATGCATGGATGGATACGAGGAATTTGAGTTTTGTAGACGTGTTTTCGGAGCGCCAAATTGGGTTGTAAAATGAGGAAATGGAAATGAGAAATTATTTAGTTTCCAAATATGCCATTATTAATTACTTTTTATTTAAAACATGTAAAATAGCTAAGCCATAGGATGAATTTGGAGTATTAAGATGTGTGGCTGAGATTTGTTCTCTAGTTATACACTTAAAATTAGTTATATCTTGATCACTATATATTTATATATATATATAATATATATATATTATATTATATATATATATATATATATAACTACTACTTCTTTTTTCCCCATATAGTTGTTTATCAATTTTAGTTCGTCTCTCATTAAGAGTTATAGTTCATTTTATTCTATAAAGTATATGACTAATATGTTCTACTCCTTCATTCCTTAAATTTTGTCACATTTTAACAGGGTACAAATTTTCAGAAATGTAATGGGAAGTGAGTTGAAAAAGTTAATAGAGAGTGAATTCTACTTTTATATATTAGTTTGATAATACAATGTAAATTGAAATGAATTAGTGGAATATAAGATCCATTACTAAAAATAGTAAAAGTGAAATTGATAAATTTTTAGGACGAACGAAAATGGAAAAAATATAATAAAAAATTTAAGAGACGGAGGGATTACATTCTATCAATCTCATCTCACTTAGAGTATAAAAATTAACATATAAAAACAAGTTTTACATTTTATTATTTTGGTATTAATATCTTTTCTTCAAATTTGTGCAGGACTTTCTAATAGGGAGGGAGCAATAAATTTGAAATGAAATTAAACAAAAAATGAATTACTATGTTTTATAGATAAATAGATTATATAACATGTACAAGCATATCATACCGTACATATTTAATTATTTTTTGCTATAGTTTTCAAAACGTACGGCCATCACAATTGACCCACACGACCAAACTTTAGAAAACTTTTATCAAGAAAACTTATTTACACGTGTGTGTTACTTAGTATTTTCGTATCGTTAAAACTTGAAAGCACTAGCTTATTAATTATTAGTATCGCCAACAATTGTTGAACGATAAATATCATGAAAATAATTTTTTTAGTTATATATTCATATTCATCGTTTCATGTATGATTGTATTAGTACCATATTATATGCTTATGAAATAAGCTTAGCAATCAAGTGAAAATATAGTAATATTATAACTAGAAAAAAAATCATGCAATATGTATCATCGCAACCTATGTAGAAACTAAAGAGTTCCTTAAAAACAAACAAAACACTAAATAAAATTAAAAACATCAGTAGCAACTAACCCGTTTCTATAACTAATCACAAAAAAATAAAAAAACATTATATATTGCAGGAATTAATCTAATCAAACTTCAATGTAGACCAAGCCAGCCTTAAAAATATGGAGCAGGGATTTTTTGTGATTAGTTATAGAAACGGGTATATATATTGCAAGAAACGGGTATATATAACTAAGTTAACTAACTGAATGTAAAATCAAGCCAACCTTAAAAATCTCAAATTACAATATAGAGAAAATAATTTAAATCAAACTTCAATGTTTAACCATATTATCTGAATAAAATTACAGTTACTTATATGAATTAAGATGATGCTTTCACACATAGGTGTGGTTCAATTCAGTTTCCTTAAAAATACTATTAATATAGCCAGAAACAGAATGGTTTTGGATTTAACGAAATAGGAATCCGATGTAACGCGTGGAAGGTAATAATACTACACCAAACTAACAGCCAATTCCGTTCCTGCATGTGCTTCTGTTTTTTCAAACCTTACCTTCATTTTCTTCCTTTCTTGCGTAGGTCTTGTTTATGATCACTTATTCTCTCTACTCTCAAGCTGAAAACTCGACGTATATAACCATATCCACCACCTCTAAAATTAATTTTAAAAAAAGAAAACTGTAATCTTAATTAAATTGCTTTTTAGATCATTAAAGTTTTCCTTTCAAAAATCGGTGGTAATTTGGAAATTTCCCCAAGTTTGAAGTTTGAACAATGCTTTATCCCCTTCCAAAACTCGGATTCAATCATGACCTAAACTATTCCTAAAAATCAGCACATACGGCAAAGAAAAAATAAAGAAATTACTAACAATATTTAAATGAAAAATATGCTAATTACACAAATTTCTTCAAATATATATAGAGGATGTAGCAAGTAGTAATTGGTAATTGGAGTGTAACTAATCACACCAAATTAATGTCGATGCATATATATTCTGTTCCTAAACATTCACACTTAATGAAAATAAACCGAAAAATATATACCAGTTTCTATAACTAATCACAAAAAAAATAAAATAAATTAAATAGATAACTACTAATAATATGCATACCTCTCTTCTAAAAAATACTAAAAAAATCACATATCAGAACGTATCTTCTTGGAACTTTAACTGTGGTTTGGCTCCGGCTCAGATACTGGTTCAGGCTCAGATACCCGCGGTGGCGGTGGCGGTGGCGGTGATTCAAATTGAGAGAAGAATGCATTAATTTCCTTTTCCGGTACAATTTTACCTGATGGATCCGCGAATTTTTGATGTTAGCAAATGCTGGTAGAGAATGAAAATACAGACACAAAGAATTTACGTGGTTCGATTTACTGAAGTAAATCTACGTCCACGGGAAAAAGGGAGGGCAAGATTGTATTGCTTGATCTGTTTTCTACAGCTTACAAATACAAACTTGCTATTTGCTATATGGTGTTTTATCTCTAGAGAGCTTAACCTTCTCATATCAGATCTAAGTTCCATTTATATCTTGGACTAAGATCGTGCTTGCATCACCACCCTAAGTCGTGGATGTCGTGTAGGTCATGGCCTAAGATCGTGGATGTAGCGTAGGTCATGGCCTACGATCGTGCCTGAGTTGACACACGCGTGTAGTGGGTGTGTGGACATCCTGTATGGGTCCACTAACTCCTTGTTCGGTCGAATACTGAGACCGAACTGCTTTGGTTGCCGATCTGAGAGTAGAGCTTGATGCCGACCTGAGAGCAGAGCTTGATTGGTTGGCTTTACCGAGCTGTAGGCTGAGGCCGAACTCTTTGGTAATGCCGAACTCATACTCTGCTTTGGTTGCCGATCTGAGAGTAGAGCTTGATGCCGACCTGAGAGCAGAGCTTGATAGGTGGCTTTTACCGAGCTGTAGGCTGAGGCCGAACTCTTTGGTAATGCCGAACTCATACTCTTCCTTGGGCTTTGGCTGATGGGCCGTCATTGCTGTTGGGCTTGTTTAGTACGCACCCCATCACTACCCCCCCCGAAAAGCGAAGTGAATCACTTCGGCGAAGCGAGTCACTTCGGCATTCTGGAATACGGGGGAGGCTGAAGTCGGGGGACGTGCCCTGCGCGTGACTGCATTAAATGCGGCATTAAATGCGACAGTAAAATCCGGCCGTCGAATCCTGAAAAGGTGGATATGAAACGGTGCGATGATTTGAAATCTTTTCCAAATCTGATAAATACCGCTTTCTTCATCATTGAACACCTTTGCTATTGGCTTCTTCTGCACTTCTCTATCTTTTGCGTGAAAAATTTCCTTCCGCTTCAAAAATTTCCTCAGGATTTCTTCAAACTTTCAAAGAGTAAGAACCATGTCTGCTTCTTCTTCGTCTGAGTCTGGTAGCGGTAGAAAAGGGGGAGGGGTCTTCTAGCCGAAAAGAATCCGGGAGAAGACCGTAGAGTATTTTCACAGTATCTTGAGTAAGGATACTGTGATATCCCTTTACGAAAAATACTCTTTTCCTGGGGAAGGCGGTGGTTCCCGACGATGATCATAGGGCTAACGATCCGCCGGAGGGTATGCCACCGTTACGAAGCCTGCTTAGAATGCGGGCTTCGTTTCCCTCTTCCCCCACCTTTTGTAGAGTTTCTTGATTTTTTTCAACTCCCTTTAGTCAGGTGACTCCGAATTCTTGGAGGCACTTGTCGGCTTTTGCTGCCGAACTCCGTAGGTTAGATAAGGATCTGTCTCTGCGGGCAATCCTTAATTTTTTCCAATTTAAAAGGAAGGGATCTGGTTTTACTTGATCCCCTTACAGCCTTTTAGGCATTCTGCAAAACCAAGTGGCCGAAATGCAAAACCGCTTCTTTTTTATAATAGGACAGCGGCTCCGGCTTCCCCTGGAGAGGGCCGAAGTCCGTGATTCCTCACCCTCGGTTAGAACCATTGGGCCGAGCTCGATGAAGCTCAACAAGATTCCCATAGTTAGAAACACAATACACGGAGTCTGAGCTCGTCAAGGGCGACGTCGTGTTCGACATCTCGTCTTCGGACGAAGAGGCCGAGGGTGAGGATTTCTCTTTACTTTATGTTCTACGCTTTAACGAAGAAAACTAACCTTGCTTTCTTGCTTTTGGCAGTGTACATGCTGAACAAGGCTACCCGAAAACTTCGGAGTCCAGGAGCCGGAGAGGCCGAAAACCGCCAGCTCGGCGTCTGTGCCGAGAGGACTCCGAAAAGGCAAAAAACCTTTCGGATCCGAAGAAGGCCGGAGTCAACTTCGGCAAAGGGGGGGGGAAGGCCCAGAGCCCCCGAGAAGCGCCAAGAAAAGACGTGGTCTTGCGCCTCCTCGAACATAATCTGTGAAGCCGTTTTTATGCCCCGGACTTCGCCGAGGTGAATTCTCTTCTTGATTTTCTGGCTTGCTTTTTTTTCTGTATTTTTGTGGTCCCTTTGTTGACTTTTTTCTTTATTCATTTTCAGAGGAACGATATGCTCTCCAACTCGTCGCGTCAACTCTCAAAGCGTCCAATGACTATGCCGAGATGCAGAGGAAGTTGGCAGCTGCTTGTCATCGGGCCGAACAGGCTGAGGCTCGACTTTGAGAAGGCCAGAGCTGCTAGGATTCGGCCCAGATGAACGCTCAGTTTGCCAAAAACCAGCTCGTCATCCAGCGAGAGCAGGCGAATGCGGAGCGATGCTGCTGCCGTGGTTGCCCAAGGGAGGCTCTCCGTGTTTACACGGAGAAACTCTTTTTGAGCAGCCAGTTCTCGGCCTTTGTCGGTAGCCTGGTAAGGCTAATTGCCGATAAGGGCGAGCAGGGGGCCGACGTCGTGCTGCCTCTGTACAGCCGAGAGATAGCAGCTCGGCTTCAGAATCTGCCGCTCCTTGAGGAGCTCGCTTCATCCTCGGTCCTGCTTTCTGCAGACCGAGTCCGGAGTTGTCGAGCTGATCGGGACGAGAACCTGGAGGCTATCTTTGCCTCCGTGGGA